>NC_091130.1:155078784-155389617 GCF_040183065.1 Periplaneta americana
CTATCATGTTGATAAGTTAAGTACTCATATTTCGGAAGATATTAATTCCAGGACTCATGTTTATTAGATTTTTTTGTTTTGTTGAATACTACCACCTCTCAGAATACTGAATACTTTTCTTTTTTTAATTAGAAATCACATTGAGCGTTTCCTATCATGTTGATGAGCAAGTACTCATATTTCGGTCATGTTTATTAGATTTTTTTGTTTTGTTGAATACTACATCTCTCAGAATATTGAATGCTTTTTTAGAAATCACATTGAGCATTTCCTATCTTGTTGATAAGCAAGTACTCATATTTCGGATGATATTAATTTTAGGACTCATGTTTATCAGATTTTTTAATACTACCACCAGCGCTGTCATGAAGGCCATATGGGGCCATACATCATATGGGAGTCGGCCTGGTTGGCGGAGTTTGTATAGCACTGGCCTTCTATGCCCGAGGTTGCAGGTTCGATCCCAGGCCAGGTCGATGGCATTTAAGTGTTGTGACAGGCTCATGTCAGTAGATTTACTGACAAGTAAAAGAACTCCTGCGGGACAAAATTCCAGCACACTGGCGACGCTGATATAACCGCGGCAGTTGCGAGTGCCATTAAATAAAACATAACATTTAACATTTACATCGTAGGGAAACCTACAATTTTTTCAATTAATCGTGTGGGGAAAAGAAACGTTTGTCTGTACGGAGCCATACGGCATATGGATGCCTAAGTTTTGTATGCGAAAATCTGTACAGATCTTAGATCATCTCTTGCTTTCCCAATGTATTTTTTTTATGTTCATAAACAAAAATTGTCAACCTCTGCAGCACTGGAATCCAGAATTACGGTATATAAAATATTGATTGAAAAATAAGAAGTGCTGCAAATACACACTCTAAGATTCATCGAGACAAATGTGCATTTATGGTGGGGCTACATGGTGTATTCTTTAAATCAAGCTTGTTGTAAAATTAAAATGTAAAGCAAAACAATTTCTTTACTTCTTCTTTAATATTAAAAAAACCATAAAATCATTAAATGACAGTCGGAGAGATAGAGAGAGGAGAGTAAAATATATTTCAAGGGAGAAACCAAGGAGTGGGGCATATAGCCAAGAAAAAAATTACCATGACAGCACTGACTACCACCTCTTAGAATACTGAATGCTTTTCTTTTTTTAATTAGAGATCACATTGAGCATTTCCTATCATGTTGATGAGCTACTCATATTTCGGAAGATATTAATTTTAGGACTCATGTTTTTTTTGTTTTGATGAATACTACCAACTCATAGAATACTGGATACTCTTTTTTTTTTTTATGGAAATCTCATTGAGCATCTCCTGTGACTTTGACGAACAAGTACTCATACCAGAAAGATATTAATTTTAGGATTCATGTTTATTAGACCTTGTTCTATTGTTTTGATGTATACTACCACCCCTCAAAATATTGAATGTTTTTTTTAACGCCCTGAACTTACACTGTTTACGTTTGTTTACATTTTAGTGAAGCAAGTTAATTTTAACGTCAATTTGCAGATGCGCCTAAACTTTGCACAGATAGCAATGTTTATTTTTATATCTTACAGCAGTTTAGGCTTTCAATATAAATTTATTGTACTGTTATTCAACCACTAACTGTAGGAAAGGTAAAGTCTTCGGGAACTCAGAAATAGTTAAAATGACCTAGCTATTTCAACTATTGTTGCGAGACATTCTTGTACGCACGTGAAACTGCATATTAATATTTATTATACAATTTTTTTGGAAATACGGCCATTCAGACGGTAAAGTATGTTCACCTGGAAAGTACTGGCTATATATACTGTATATGCTCATGAAGCTCTGTATTCATATATTGTAATCAACTGCAAGCTACTTATTGGTAAACTTTCAGAATGTTCGATGCATATATGTATATACGTGTAAAATAATCATATACAAATATAGAGTATAATAAAATCTCCACAATTTTATCAAACCTATACAACAGAACGGAGAGGAAAATTTAGTGTTTTAAATGTAAAAAGCTGTTTGTTTATTTATTTATTTATTTATTTATAGAATAAAATTGTGACAGAAAAAAAATTAAGTCAAACTTGTGAGATGTGGTTCCTGCACTTGAGAAAAATTTCATATAACGGTCACCAGAAAGTCATGTTTTACATCTGGAAGTCTATAACAATCTAAGGTTACCAGATGTCCCCATTTCCCACCGACAGTCTCTCAATTTAATAATTTTTTCCCAGATATCCCAAGATTTTCATTGCTAACTTATTAATATAGTTTAATGATCCTTGCACATTGCCGTCATAAATTTTGCTAATGCAATTCTGCCAAATTTTCATTGACGTCATAATCAAAACTAAAGGTGATGACATAGCTGCAGTCAAGTCTTACGTTTTCATTTAAGTTAACTTAAAAGGTGAAGAAGATAAATTTATTCCACCGTCAATTAAGAAACTTTTGGACATTTTTAGAAGAAGTGGCTCTTATTTCCCAACAGAATTCTCAGTGTCTTATGAATTTTATGAAAATACTTTTGAAAATTCTAGCACCTAGGTTATTCATTCACATGATAAGACATCTATGAAATGTACTTATATTACCCCTTGTAGAAAGACAAAAATTTGAAGAGACAGTCCATTATATAGATGGACTTTACCTGGATAAAGATAAAATTTCTTGCTTGAAGAATATGTGATTTCAGAGAAAATGACAAAGTGAAATGAAGAAATGCTCATTTTTGCTCAAACAGAGTGGATTTTTTGTTTTGTTTCCTGAAGAAATGATTCCCTGTGCACAACTCCAGAAGTTGATTGAACTACTTCTGTGTCCTGCAAGTAATGCTTCAGAGGAGAGACTGTCTTCAGTGAAAATGATGTGAACATCCCAAAATCTAAAATGATGAACTAAAAACTGTTCATGTCATGCTTACTATCTTAACCAACTTCAATATGACCTGTCAGGAATTTGCTGAAAAATTAGGATGTATAGAAGACCTGCTTTAAAAAAAAAAAAAAAAAAAAAGAATCCCCTTAAAAAAAAAAGATTAGTCCGTAAACAGAATACATACCAGTATTTTAATTCTTTAAATTGTGTAAAAAAAAAACTAAACAAGTCATCAGAAATTGTGAAAAAAAATCTGGTACCCTTACTATAATCCTTTTTTGTACTTATCAGTTAAAGTCTACGTTCGTCTTGGAAATTACATATAGTTCATACAGAAATTAGTATCTTCACTGGACTTTTTTTTTTCTACCACGCAATCAAACCTTTTAACAGTCACCTACCTCCTAAAAAAGTTATAATTACAAAATGAGAATATTTACAACAAATGTTACTAACATTACGTGTGTGTGGAACCACATTCTGAGGCTTAACGCACTTTTTTTTTTCGCTCTAGTAATTCGGTTTCAAGACTAATTTCAGGGACGAAAAGAGAACTAAGTATAGTTGTTGTGACGAATGTTGAAACCGAATAAGAAAGTTTATCTGCTTTTAAAATGTTTTGAACAAAGTATTTATTCGAGACAAAAGTAAACTAAATAAGTCCTATTATGTTTAAACATTAAAAGCACCATAAGAACTAAAAAGATTTAGGTGACATTATAAGAAAATATATTTAAAAAAAAATTAAGCCAATTGGTTTCAACACTTGTCTTAGCTTTCAGTTATCAGAAAGATTTCATCTTACTGAATTCTATCTTACTTATAAAACCAAGATTGTGAATTTTAAATGTTATTTAGAAGTAAAGTAGTGGACATTTGTTACACCCAAGAGGTATGCTGGAATTATTTCTGTACATGCCACTACAATCCAGTTTATCGTTATTCACTATGTTAACACACACCACTTTCATAAATAAAGATATTTTCAAACTTTCATATTCATTAGTGGGGGAGGGGGGGGAGACTATCAATACAACAATGGACCTAAGACTTGGAGGAAGAAGAGGAAAGGTAAACCTTTGAAACAATGAAATGACGGGACTTGACAACATTGCCAAAAACTTCGTGTGAAGACAAGCAGGCATATTCCTATACGAAAGAAGAAGTATGCCAGGTTATTTTTCTACCCTGGACATTTGCATTCTTATCCTACCATCCGATAATTTTTTTTATTCCTTGCCATACACCTTCGCCACTAGTCTGTTCAGATGTAATGACTGTTTCCTCTAGTTCTTCCTCATTCATTGTTTTCCTCCAAAAGAATCCTTCAACTCTGTGAAAAAGTGAAAGTTACTAGGGCCTTATACAATGTATTCTACAGCTCTTTCAGCAGATGTGGAATAAAGATTTTCTATATACAAATATTTTCTTCCTTGTAACTGAAAGTCTTTCTTATTGGACAATTTGAAAATGATATGTACAGTTTTGTTTGTGTTTGATTACCTAGAATGTGGAATTAGTTCAAAATGAAATTAATTGTTATATATGTGAATATACCTGTGTTTTTTTTGTGTATCGGGCATAGGCTATAAGAAATATGTATAAAAACAATGAAGAAATAATTTAATCAGTGGGCCATGTTTAGAAATTAGCAGGCATTGACAATTTTTAAAAGAAGAGAACATCAAAGTCAAAGCACAGTCTAGTATATACAATCACGAAGCTTGAGTTTATGAGGGTACTAGAAACAATAGACTGTGCAGGTACTATTTTGCATTGTCTGTAATGAGGCGATAGTAGCGATCCTAGTGGTTAACAACTATCTATGGATGCATATTTACTATGTATTGAGTTTCGTGACTGTATATACTAGACTGTGGTCAAAGCATGATATTCTCTTGTTTTACAAATTGTTCAAGACTGCTAATTTCTGAACATGGCCACTGATTAAGTTATTTCTTAATTATTATTATACATAGATGTCTTATGGAATGTTCTATACCCAGAAAAACAAAAGGTATAAATAAAGTTTTATAATATGTAATAAAATTGATTATAAAACATATTCAATTAAATGTGTATTTAGTACACAACAGCTATTAAAAACTATTGCAAAGGAGAGAGGGAAGGGTTAAGGAAACCAATCTTTTTGGTCACATTCTAAATTGTGACAATTTCACTTTGTACAAAAAAATCAAACACAGTTATGGCCAAGAGTTACTTAGTCCAATGTGATTCAATAAATTGTAATGGGAAGGGAGAACACTTGATACCGTATACTGATGTAATAGAACTAAAAACAATAATATCAATATCATTTGCATTTAATCTTAAACAACCAAACACATATACATGATCATATAAAATATATTGTGATACATTTACAACTTTATTTTCAATACTGTTAACATCTACACAGAATGGATAAAGTGCATCCATAATAAATCTTCATGCCAGTTGTCATGAAGAAAATAAACTGGATAACTATGGACTGCAGGAGATGAATATACAATAAGACTATAATTATTCAGTCACGTGTAATTGACAGTCTGTCTGTTTGAGAGGACATAAAATAAAATCAGTATAACAATTATACCAGCAGTGATACAAAGGTTATTTCAGTTCCATTTAACATTACAACACAAGAGTTTTGTTGTTATTTTCACGCACAAAAGAAATCAGATTATCACTTAGCAACGGCCGAATAAACAAAATCCTGTTTATAGCAAGACAAGTGAAATGTGTGTTGCAGTTTGCAAAGTTTGAAAATATAACATCAGTTCAACATCATTTCGCCATAATTATGGTGTTCGGAGAGCTTCAAATAATTCTGACAGCTAATTGTATTTATTACTAGGCCTAGGGTTCTTAGAGAAATGAATATTTTATTTGTACTGCAATAGAAATTCGTAATTGTGTTTTAAGTTTCGGACAAGGTCAGCTGTGCATATATTAAAAATTTTATTTCACATAAAAAAACATATTTTGAATTTTTTTTAAATGTAAATACATATTTCCAAATATCATCATAATCATCATCCTGTCAAGTACTAGTCCCAAAAGAATTGTTATGGCCTGAAAAAGCGATTTTCTTGCCATCTTTTCATAGGTCGACCAAGTGACCATTTCCCATTTGGACAATACTTCATTATTGCCTTAGGGATCCTGGATGAAACCATTCTTGAGACGTGTTCCTTCCAGTTTAATTGATATCTGGAGATATAGTCCAGTATTGATGACACATTAAGTTCTTGAAGGATATCTTCCTTTTCCTTTCGATCCCATATAGTATAGCCAGCTGTTCGGCACATGAATCTCATCTCGCAAGCTGTTAGTCTGCTTTCATCTTTTGTCCTTATAGTCCACGCTTCAATCCCATAACATAAGACTAGTCGAGCTATTATTTGATAAAGATGAGTTTGAGTTGATTTTTGTACTAATGAAGGTTTTAAAACTCTATTAATGATGCCCATTGATTTGTTGAATTTTACAATTTTCTCTGATAAATCTAAATTTTCAACAAAAGAAAGTTTATATCCTAAATAATTAAACTCATTAACTCTTTCCAAAATTGTGTTATTTAAACAAATTTTGCTCGATATTGGGTATTTACCACAAAAGGCCATTATTTTCTATTGCTTTCAAGCCTGATAAAAGGAAATATTTCCAAATATTAACACATAAAAATTAACTTTTCATCAAATAATTTTCGACAAAAGCTCCATTTCAGAATAATCATCACCCAAAAGTTCAGTGCAGTTGCTTAGACATTACAGTTGGCAACTGTTTCTTGGAATTGGCTATCTGTGGACCTGTGGAACTGTAGTTTGCTCTCTCACACAAGTGATAAGAGCTGTGTTCTTACTGTGCTTCCACCAATGCTGTAGCACAAACACACGTTGTTCTGTGGTTAATTTGCGATTCATTCAAGAAACTAACAGTTATTGCATAGAGACGCAACCCAACACAATAAAACAAAACAACAACAATAACAAACAGTTGACACACGAACATGGTTGCCAACCCACCACTTATTACACCTTCCATTTGTTTATTCAAGTTATGACATCTGTATATGTGTACAAGTATGAACCTAAGAACGAATATTGGGGAAAGCGACTTTTGACCCACCTTGTATTTACAGATTACTGAAAAATAAATAGCAATCATTCTCATGTTACAGCATTATTATTTTATGTCTCCTCAAACGCATCATCCTCCTACATGTGATAGAAATGCTTGCCTTTGGTATGAATGCTAGTTCCACGGACTGCCCTTCACTTCTTTGTGCCTAGCTGGGTAACAAGAAGGTTTATTTTGTCACTAAGAGAACGGTCCGATGGTGCACACCTTCCCTGGACGTACAGAAGTGCTTGAAGATCTTTTTGCTCATATGCAATTCGAGCTGCTTCCTCGAACATCCTGTAAATTGAGACGCGCAAGTTTAGCAACAATAATCACAATTTGTGAAAGCATATTCACGAATAATTAAAAGGCACTCACCCAGCCTTAATGTAATACTTCACTTTTAGTTCATCCTTCACTTTAGGCAAATACTTTTGTGCTTCATATTGATTTCCATACTTCAGACATGCATCTACAAAAGGCTGGAATAAAACAGAGAAATGCCATTTAACATTTATTAGTTTTATATACAAGAAAATTCAAGAGAAAAATGGGGCCTACATAAACACGGATTACTTTGAAAAATGGGACAGTAATAGTCCAATACACAGAATATATGACTGTCTATGGGTACATAATGATATACAAAAGATACTAAAACTTAAATATAGTTGTTTTCCAATGCCAGGCATTTGACAATAAAGTCATTTGACCTCTTGCACTCCAATATTTTTCAAAGATATTATCATGACCAGCCACTGAAGCACAGATTTTGAGGTGTTCCGAATCCATTTCTTGGTTTGAGTTGCACAATGGGCAGTTAGGGGACTGATATATTCCAATTCTATGCAGGTGTTTGGCCAAACAGTCATGGCCTGTTCCCAATCTAAATGCAGCTACAGACGATTTTCGTGGTAAATCGGGAATTAACTGAGGATTTTGATGCAGAGAGTTCCATTTTTTCCCTTAAGACTGTGTTATCAAATTTTGTTTGTTGAAGTCTAAGTATGTAGATTTAATAAATCTCTTCACAGAGTAATACGTAGATTTAGTAACAGGTCTCTAAGTAGCAGTGCTGCCCTTCTTTGCTAAAGCATCCGCATTCTCGTTTCCCAGGATTCCACAATGGGATGGTATCCATTGGAATTCAAAACTTAAATATAGTGGAAAATAACAAATGCCCTTGTACTAATTGTGCTGGAATAACAAAATAATAATAAATCTAAAACTTAAAAATCGTGATCTTGTAGTTGAGAGAATTAAAATAAACATGAATCAAACTTGGCAAATACGAACTACAGTTGCAAATATATTAATATCTACTGTAATGTTTTAAGATCAGCTGGTATATACAGAGTGATTCAAAAGGTTGTGCTCAAACTGAAGGCTGTCACAAAGCATTGGAATAGGAAATCGTGGTCTAGGAAGTAATCTTGAGTCAGTATAAGCCTGAAAATATCAGGAACTACATGATGAATGACATACCAATGAATAGTATTAGTAATGTGTGGAAAAAAATGTAAGCACTAGGCAAAGATTATATGAACGTAATAATTTTGTATTAAACCAAAAGTTGTTCGAACTGGCGACCACTTATGCATTATGTACTAGGCAAAGATTATATGAACGTAATAATTTTGTATTAAACCAAAAGTTGTTCGAACTGGCGACCACTTATGCATTATTCTTTTCTTCATACCCCCATAAAAATGCAAAAATGTAGAATTACTGTATAATTATATGACGAACATAATAATCCAGAGGCTTGCTTTTAGAACTAGGTTGTCATGTATCCTTCCAATTGTAACAAGTTTATCTTTTTCTTATCAACTCAGTAACCTTGGGATTTTAATGTTCTTTTATAAATAATTAACAATTACGACAGACATAGCATTATGTTACGAGGAGTGGAATATATCTGCAATTGTCAAATAAAAATTACATTTTGGTGTCAGGATTTGTACAATGTCAATGCAGCAGCTATTTAGCTAATGCTGAGTCTCAAAGAATAGCCCTATAATTCTATAGATGTGAAATGAAATGGTCTTTCCATAACTTACCTCAATGCCAATTGGAGATTTTTTGCTCTTGGAGAATTTATCCAATTCCACCCAGTCTCCCAACTCTGAGAGGCTCAAAATACGCAACCACCAGTACCTGGGGAAGGAGGGGGAAATTACAGGTAAAAATAAAAGTTAAGAGAAATGCAATGATTATAACTTTTCGTTCAGCATAATGGTATTGCAATATTCAAGAGAACATGCCAGAAGACAATTTTGTACTCGTATGAACAGTAACGATGCAGAGCCTACCTTCTGTCAGTCACTCGATATTCTGTGCGCAGCTTGTCTGCCAGCTTTGTCTCATGCAGAAGGAGCAGAAGGTACACAGTGTCATGTAAAGACCGGCCTACAAATTCTCTTCGAAATTTATCCTCTAACGTCTTTTGATACCTGAAAAAATTCACAATTTAACGTCATAAACATGATGGCCTCTTTAAAAATAGGGTACATATTGGTAATCTACGAAGATAAGTCAGAAAATAAAGTTTCAACAATGCAAAACTTCTCAATAAAGCGACCACTTCACTGCCAAGCTCATTTCACCAGTTCTTGTTCTGCAAGGCGCTACATGTATACAATCACAACCTGCCTTGCTGAGGCAGAAATATTTTCAACTCATCTATTGCACTGCTAACAATTCCATTACGGGGAGTGTAAAGACGATGAATTACAAGCATAATTTTTCTCACACGTCAACTTTAAATTTATGCTAAGCAGCAGAACCTCTACGAATTTAAGTTCATGAACAATTTTAGTATCACGAAATGATAGTACTGCTTATTTCATTTAATAATGTATTCATACATTTTTATTGCTTACAGAACCATACTTTCTGACTACCCTGGTAAATTATACGTCAACTTTAAATTAATAATTTATTATACTAGGGCATTCGAAAAGTAATGGCAACATAATTACTGTTTCACACTAAATTTATTTAGGTTACTTTTGACATTACTTCAAATATAGTATCCTGCCATGTCAACAATACATTGCCAAATTCTTGGAAGACGGCGGACTCCATTTGCAGCATCATTTCTGAATATCTCTCTCACTGATCAATCTAAAGCTCTTCAGATGCCAACTCTTGATTGAAAGCGAATGCCTCGCTTCCACCCAACTTGCAATAGTTCAGTATGGTAGAACTTCTCTCCCACAGGATTCTTGTAATGCCCTAAAGCACTGGGTTGCATGTTTTTCTCTTGCAACTTGGATTTTTATGAACCAACTTTGTTCGTAGTTTTGGGGCTGTACTGTTTACTACAAATTAGAAACAGCCATTGTATTTACAAAATACGGCTACTTCGAGACTTTCAATATTGCAAATTTATGAAACAATCACTGCTCTATTACGTAGTACAAGATTTCAATGGTCACCACTAAGAGCACTGATTTACAGCATTGTTGCCATTATTTATCGAATGCACTAGTGTATATTTATTTATTCACTATCCATCAAAGATCTTGGAGCAGGAGCAGGAATACACTGTGAGCTCTTGTCTCATTATATTTCTGTAGGGAGAAACAAAAGCAGCAGCAACCTTCTGACTGAACACTGAACATAACTGTCTAGTATCACATCTATATTGCATGAAAATTTATAACTCTGAACACTGCACCATCTTCAAGGACCAAAGCACTAAAATGGATGGAGAACATCTACTTCATTGCCAAAAACTGGATCCTAATCTTCAGAAGACGAAGAACCTCTCAAAGCTGTACTGGAATGTCAGAAGACTCATGGATTGAATCTTTATGTGTTGCCATTAGATAACAACAACAATATTTATTTATTTATTTATTTATTTATTTATTCATTCACTTATAAAAAAATAAATATTGAAAACCTCCAATATAGATACTAAATTTCTGACAAAGGAATGGAACATTTCCGTCCATAACTGGCACAACTCAAATACAGTTATACAAAGAAGATAAAGAAGAAAAAAGTGGACCTCAATATGCTAGGGGCTGAAAAATCTTGCGAGATCTACAGTGAACAAAGGACCTGCAAGTATTCCTTCTTCTCTTTTTGCTATGCTTCATTTTGGAGACTAGTTTTTAACTTATCAAAAGTTAACTGTGCTAAACATTTCAGTTAAAAAAAGGCAGGAGAGGGAGAAACACCACAACTTGCCTAAGCAGCTTCTGCTGTTCTTCACAAAGCACTGCACAAAATTCATTCCGAGCTCGTTTGTAGCTCTCCACTGCTGCTGACAATGAGGCCTCCCTTGTCAATGTGTTCTACAAAACAGGAAACATACAAGTTAGGACAGCAGCACACGCGTCTCTTCAAATAAGGGAATTAAATGAATTTCTTGAAAAATCACAGAGGTGGTACATCACTTTCTTCTTACAAGTTTACCATTACAATGGGATACCCAAGAATTTGAGCGTCTTTTACACAAGAAGTTTGACTTCTCTAGCTCATGTTACGAACATGCATCAGTGGAAAAGACCAATGGATTTGGTGATTTAAAAACTGATCCAAATTCCACTTGGACATGCCAAAATTTGCATCCGAGTCTCTATAAATTTCTGTTACTAATTAGCTAATGATATAGCTAAGACTGGTTATGTACCCAGACAGCTGAATCAATATACAAAATCTCCAACAACTGTCGGTCTAATTTCAACTTAACTCTATTAAGGTTCACGATGTATTAAAAATGGAAAATGTATTAGACTTGTAAATACAATCAGACATTTTATCACCACATCATGAATGATCAGGCTACTTTCTGGACTTATAACATGTAATTAATTACAAATCTTATTGGCTATTGCAGGCAATGCAGGCAACCACATAAATCTTCTTCTTCTTCTTCTTTCTTGGTGCTACAGCTCATTGTGAACCTTGGCCTCTTCCACGATTTTCCGCCAGTTGTCTCGATCCTGCGAAATTGCTTTCCAATTCCTATATCTCATCTTACATATGTCTTCAACTCCATCCAACCATCTTATTCTTGGTCTTCTTTGACCCCCAGGATTTCCATTTAATATCATAAAATTTACTTAGTCATACATTAAAAGTGTTAAAATTGTTAAAAAAGATATATACCTTCAACAGACGGCCCGTTTCGACGTCACGTCGTCCTCAGTGTTTCTTGAACCACTGGTGATCTTGACTCTGCAATGTGCAGTTGTCGACGGTAGGGATGGGGGTGTGTTGCTCCTATGGTGGGGGTTGGCTGTTTGTATGTTATGATGTATTATGACGTCGAATAATGTGTGCGTATTGAACTGCAATTGTGTGTTAAGTATATATTGTGGGTGTGCTAGTGTATTCATATATATTTCGTACTGTTCTAGGATGTTTAACTGTGAACTTTTTGGTGTGATGTGTAAAATTTCCATACCGGTATCTGTTTCTATATTATTGTAGTCATGATTATGCATTTAATATCCTTTTAGGAATTTCTACATCACTCATCCGTGCCACATGCCCAGCCCACCTTAATCTTGCTGCTTTTACTATTCTTCTAATAGGCGGATCTTTATAGATGGAATACAATTCATTATTATATCGCCTCCTCCATCTTCCTCTCTCGAATACTGGACCAATTATTTTACGGAGTACCTTCCTCTCAAAGGCATCCAAATTTCCAGCGTCCTTTTTTGTTAGGGACCACATCTCAGCAGCATATGCTAGTACAGGTCTTATAAGTGTTTTATAGATAGTTATCTTTGTGGTACGAGATAAAATTCTTGAACAAAGTAATTTTCTTAAGGTGAAGTAAGCTCTATTGGCAGCCATTAACCTCTGCTTTATTTCATATGAAATATCATTAGAATGAGTAACTGTTGATCCCAGCTCGCTAATATGTTTTTGCGGGATATCAGCCGAGTTAAAATTTTGGAATGTTCCAAGCTTTCAACTGCTATCTCTGCAGTCATCTTCAGGGAAGTTGTGTCTGGACAGAAAGTCTAAGGTTATATAGATGTTAGGCTGTCTCAGGTGATACGGGATTGGTTGGCGGATCAGCCAACTGGGGGCCGGGAATCATCATTCCTCATAAGCTCCGCCCCTCCTGGGATTCTTGTGTGAAGTTTGGCGGGCGGCGAGCCCTGTTCCACTGGTTGGAATCGGTTGCTGTCCTTGGTCCGTGATCTTCATGACCTTGATTGTAAGAGGGCCTAAGCTGGTCCAAGGCCGGTGTCCATGCCTGACTGAGCTGGAGTCCACCGTCTCTGTTAAAGTTGTTTTTCTCCAGCTTAATCTCTATGGCCTCCTTGATGGTACGTTCCCAGTAGTGGTTTGATTTGTTAATGACCTTGGTGTGGTCAAATAGTATTTTATGCTCCTTTTCTATGCTGTGTTGCGCCACTGCAGATTTTTCCTGGTAATAGAGCCTCAGGTTCCTCTTATGCTCTTTGATTCTGTCTTCTATTGTGCGGCCAGTCTGCCCTATGTATACTTCGCCGCACTCACATGGAATCTTGTAGATCCCTGGTGTCCTTAGGCCCTGACTGTCTTTAACCTGTCATAGATGACAGGTATTTAAATTCATCCACTCTCTCGAAGTCATATCTGCCTATTGTTATTGAGGATGGCATATTCTTGAGGTTTGCCTTTTCACAAGCCATGTACTTAGTTATCGATTGATTAATGGTCGATCCCATATTCCTTCCTGCCTTTTCTATATTCAAGAATGCATCTTCTATTGCCCTTTAACCACATAAATACAGGGCCAAAATTAAAGAACAATAATTCCACAACAGTGCGTCACTAAATCTCTCTAAGAATGAGGCCATCAATATCTCGTATGGTTGTGAAAGTATTAAAAAATTTATACAATACATTTTTATAATGAGTTGTTGAATACCTTTGGATCATAACTCTCCCGAATGAAGCATGCTGCTTGTGCATTGTAGTCATCTTCTTGTACGTAAATATCTCGAAGAGTCTCGCGGTTGTGGTCACGGCAATACTTGAGATACAAAGCCTGTGCCACAGGATAGTTTCGTACTGCCATCTGTAAAGAAAATAAACTTAGAAAATTATTATCATAAAAATATAATCGTCAGGCCTGTTCTCTTTCTCTACTAAATTAAGTTAAAACTGATCATTATATTCTGAAGCAACCAACATCTCGTCTTCCATTTAGCTATAAAATTCATGCATCACGGAGTGTCTAAATACCTGAAATTCTCCAAGTGGCATATTTTCTCGCAAGTGAAGCAACACAGTATACACCAGATCTGTGTCCCCACTCTCGATGGCTTTCACTAATGCAGGTCGATCTTCACCCAGTCTCAACAGCAGTGGCACTTGCAAGCTTGCACTCGGCTCATAGTCCATCAACTGAAAAACACTACGACAACTAGAGAGAGAAGAAGATGAACCATAATCATACACTAACAGTTCAAGCCTATAATACCTTGGACAGTATTATGTACTGGATTAATATTTACAGTATGTATGCATGTTGTAATTTTGTATGAGGGTGATGGATACACTGTTGATTCACAGCTGGAATATCAGTTTTTCCACATCAGAGAGCTGGCTTCAAATCCTGATTAGTTTCTGTGTCAATTTTAGAGGACAGAAAAGGTTTTGAAACAGGTCTTCCATTTCAATAATTTCGAGGGAAAAATTGTTCCGGGGCTGGGTATCGAACCCGGGACCTTTGGTTAAACGTACCAACGCTCTCCCACTGAGCTACCCGGGAAGTCTACCCGACACCGATCCAATTTTTCCCTCTATATCCACAGACCTCAAAGTGGGCTGACAACAGTCAAGCAACCAACATTTGAGTGCACACTAACTCTGTGTGACTTTAAATTGTGGTTTTCTGTTACGTACAGTGACGTGTATTATGCAAATTAAGCTTTGAGGAATAACTCCCTGTAAAGTTAATTTGAATAATTCACACAGAGTTAGTGTGCACTCAATGTTGGTTGCTTGACTGTTGTCAGCCCACTTTGAGGTCTGTGGATATAGAGGGAAAAATTGGATCGGTGTCGGGTAGAGTTCCCGGGTAGCTCAGTGGGAGAGCGTTGGTATGTTTAACCAAAGGTCCCGGGTTCGATACCCAGCCCCGGAACAATTTTTCCCTCGAAATTATTCAAATTAACTTTACAGGGAGTTATTCTTGAAAGCTTAATTTGTAGGTCTTCCATTTCCTTGTAACTCATATTCATTCTGATCACTGCCCAGAAGCAAAAGGAAACTAGGCCTAGTGCATCATACCATTTTCCCCTAAAGACTAACTCCGTACAGTACCTAAGGAAAATGTCCTATGGAGGTAGTAAATATGGAAATCTCTGAAACTAGCACCAACCTCTCAGTTTTAAAGCACATCACATCATTCATATTGACGCATAAAAAAAAAAAACACGCGAGAGACACACACACACAAACACAACGCATGTGCATTAGATATTTCAGCTTTTGAAGTTTCTTCTGTGCCTTTTAAGTTGTATGGAAGGAATTCCGGAACCTAGTGGACAAAGTGTTACAATAGTAATAGTGAGGTTGGTGGATCAAGTACACGTCTTCTTTTCTTTCGCTATATTCTTTTTGTAGTTCACATCTTGGAAAGATGATAGTCTGTGAGTACATACAAATTACAACAGTATAATCTTATCCTAACAAGAATGCTTGAAATATAAGAACAGAAAAGTATAAGTTGTGCAAAAAACATTTTTTAATATATGTATGAAAAGAAAATAAGATATTATAGAGAGTAGAGAAATAATACAAATTCTGACAGCCACGTCGAGAGTCGATCACGCGTCCCACAGAAGGGGGGCGCGCGAGAAGACATGAGGCGCGATAGACAAGGCGAGCTCTGTGAAGTGCTGGGGACGCAGCGCGGAGAGGAGACGAAATGCTGGTCGCTGCGGTGTGGTACGAAGCAAGGGGGACGCAAGGCTGGAGGTGCTGCGCTGGCGAAGGGGGGGGGGGGGGGAACGAAACCCCCCGAACAGAATTGTCCAGAAACAGAAACTTCCAGGATCGTAGTTTCTGGAAAGTGTGGTTTAACTAATAAAAAGCGAGCAGCCTTCAGAGAGAGCCTGTTGCTAGTTTTTGGACAGCAAGCCAGTCAGTCTTGTGAAGCCAGCTTCGAGACCAGAGTTCGACTTGAGTATGTTCGCAACTGTGCGAGCGTTCAGGCGAGTGCGGCATATCTGGAGTCCTTGGTTCGACGTGCAGTGGACCGCAGTTGGGGGACCTGAGTTCGAAGTTCAGTGGACTGTCTCTGGAAGTCTTGGGTTCGATATACTGTGAACTTGAGTGAATGAGCTAGAAGAACTAGCCAAAGCAAACGAACTGTGAACTGAGAACTGACAGTTCTGATTTGTAAATAGTGCTTTGTGAACATTAGTTGAGATTAGGAGTACATTGTTGTTCGCAATAATCCAAGTGAATTGTCATTGTCGTCTGTGGAGTGCAATAACGAATACTGTGTTGATGTGTGGAGTGAAATACCCATTGTTGACGGGAGTGTTTAAATTCAGAAATATAGAAGGCCATTATTGTGACATTGTTGTGTGAATTAAAAGTCACAATATTATTATTGAAAGACTTTTTATTTTGCAATGTACCA
This sequence comes from Periplaneta americana, assembly GCF_040183065.1. Taxonomy (NCBI): domain Eukaryota; kingdom Metazoa; phylum Arthropoda; class Insecta; order Blattodea; family Blattidae; genus Periplaneta; species Periplaneta americana. The sequence goes on from NC_091130.1 coordinate 155,095,408, forward strand.
ATAAACATCTTACTGTTTCTGTATTTTACCTACATTCTACATTGATAATATTCCATATTCTTCATTCACAAATATTACTTTCTACACTTTACTGGATGATACACATTACAAAAACATTAAAAACGTAAATTTTATATGCAAAGAGAGTACTGTATCTCACAAATTCACTGATTTGCAGTCACATTCTGATTGTCGAATGTCTGTTCTTTCTGGAAGTTTCCCAAACGCAGTGATGGAATATTGGATCACAGTGCTATAAATTATGTTATTGAAACAACCAAGATTTCAAGGCAAGAGGATTATTTTATACTCTGCAAGTATTTGTTTTGACTCGGTCGTCCTGATCTAAAGAAACAGCAAACAATTGAAAACTGACCTTTATGGCAAGTTGCATTCGCCCACAATCAGCTGCCTTCATTGCTATATCGCTGTATGAAACTCCAGGAGCATACCCCAACTTGTCAGCAATGTCCCGAGCAACTTGTTCCCTATCCAGTTGAGTCTGTTTCACCTGCAAATAAAATGTTCACTGCTATTCGCTTACGACATCAATGATCAGATTAAATTTATGGTGATGAATATGTTTCTATATATGTCAGCATGTTGGCTTTTTGTTCACTTCCACAGTTAATCCAGTTCTACTCCTTGTAAAGGTTTTACTGATTTCATGGAACCTTCAGATTCTTTACAGCAATTTAGGCTTTCAATTCTTTTTCTAATTCAAGCATCAAGAGACTTCTGCTGCCTTGCAGAAGCTTGAGCACTTTTGTTGAGATGTAAATTATGTCTGAACAGTACGAACACTGCATGCAAATGAAGTATCAATATTCTTTATTTGTATTTATTTACATATTCGACGAGGAATTTACTAATTAACAAGACATAAATCTAAGACATGGCATGCATCATACTAACCATTCTCTTCAAGTCTATTCATTCACAACTGAGTATAGAAAATAATACAAAGACGAAAATAAAATATACAATACTAACTTACCTTATAGCATGCCCAATGTGCCAAAATTCTGCTAGATCCCTCGTTGTAAGGCAATTTCAAATATTTTGCAATTTGGATAGCTAAATAATAATGCCTCCTTAGAACAAGTCGATCTAGAAGTACCTGGACTGTAAGATGTTGCATTCTGTAATCATGATTAAGGAATAAGACAATACAGATTTGTATTCTTACACATCACTCATGAATAATAAAGCTGATTGATTAAAGTTTTAATCTCAATCATGATGTACTTTTATCACTCAGCCCAATGTATTATTGCAGGTGTTTCTTCTATCCCAATGCAAGTAGAACCTCAAAAACACTTCATACAACTTAATTTACGAGTATAAAATAAGTAATTTTTACACTTTACAAAAGTGAAATGCTTTACAAGAAATTATTACTGCACTAATTAAAATATGTCTATGCAAACGAAAATGTAATGTTGTTAACTGCAAGCCACTTATTTTCATACATTCCACACTCTTTCCAAACTATGCATACTCCAATTTGACATACGGTACAATTTTTAGGTATTACATGCGTAAAATCTATATATATAATTTGAACTGGTAATGGAAATTACGGGAAAATGGCTGAACGGATTTTAATGAGTGACCCCTCATTTTCATGCCTGGCATCCAAAGTTTTGCGGAACAGTAGTAGTTTTCAGTGAAATGTCAATTTTCCTACATAATTTTCCTATTTTCCAAAATCCATCTGTTGTCAGTTTTGAGAACTAATTTTATTGAATCACGGCCGACTTGATTGAATTTCAGAACAAAACACACACTACAATAAACAATAGGCTATTACACGAAGGTCATGACCAGCAGGATTGCCGACATAATATTCTCTAAATATTATTTAGAGCTCAATTCAATTTGTTATTAAAAACTGATTCTGCAGTGTATAATTTTCTGAGTACAGCTGTGTATTGGATATTCAAATCTACGAAACTTGAGGTGGTTTGATGACATTGTTACCATTAGAAATTAAATATTATTATAGTTAATATCATGATGCGTCTATTTTTCATTAATTTTACATAATATTGATGCTATATTGATAACATGAAAGTGAAATGTTTCGAGGTTATGTAAGTAAATGTAGAGAATATCTTAATTTAGATCTTCATTTCTATAATTTAATGAGTGGCTGCTATACATAACTACAAAACTTAAGATAATAATATTGTTATTAAAAATCAAATATTTTTATACTTATTAACCCAGTGGGGTTGGGTCTTTTTTCATATACTTAATGGCGGTGTAGTGTAGATATTGATATGTGTCATTTTCTTCAGTATTGGCTCGAGAGAGCGCAAAAATTACAGTTCCTAAGGAAAGATCAAAAGGTATTACTTACTGATAAAATAAGAGGCCTAGAAAATTTTGTAGTCTCCAGATCATTTCAGCAAGATCTCTTAGTAGGATAAAATGATTTTACGCTCTACATTTCAAGTTCTACATGCAGCAGCTATACGAAAATGCTATTGTTCGAAAGCTTAGCAAACCTGACATTTTTTTAACTTATGCCTACAATCCACAATGACCTGAAATAGCTACTGCTATCGTCCTGACATTGATACTTGCGTTTTCGCGTTGAAACTCAAAAACTGAAGTTGGATAGGTTCAAGAAAAAATATTTGGCCTAAAAAAATCCATTGAGGGAGTATGTTTCATTATTATGGAAGCAAATAACTATCAAACAGACAAGTATTCTTCATTGAAAATATATCTGAAAAATTTTTATTTGAACGTCTAACGAACTTAGTTTACAGCAGCATTTGCTGCACAAGCCACTAGTTGTATATAAAAGGATACTGTGTGTAAGTAAGTGGGATGCCAATCTTGTGGTCTCTGACTGCATTCAGCACCCGCAGAAGTCGGCACATTTTCACATATGACTCAGAATTCAGGTCTGGAATGAAGCCTTTCCCGAACTGAGCTGCCTGATTACAGAAACAAAGTTATCTTAGAGATTTCCAGTCATTAAACTCTCAAATACAATAACAAACGAGTGTTTGTTAAAGAAATTACTAGGTCAATTTTACCTGCAAATGAATTTACAAGAGAAATTTCTAACTGCGATTATGTTTAACATTCTTATATAAACAATCCTACAGTATGACACTTCTTCTTTCTTCTCTGAACATGTATAGGAAATTATGGAAAGAAAAAATGTGTGGCAAAGGTCTTAGTCAATCACAGAGATAAAACCAAGAAAACTGTGGATATTATTAAAATAGCAGGAATACTTTTGCTGCCATTTTCGCCATTGCCATCATCATTTTTGTTCTTTGTACATCTAGAAGAATATATATTTATCAAAACTGTTCGATTATATATAACCCTTTCAAAAAGAAAAAAGTGATAATTATGAAGATGAAGAGGATGGTGATGATGAGAAGAGGAAGAGGGGGAGAAAGAGAACTACGATTGATGATGATGGAGTTGACAATGGCGCTATTTAATATAGTAATCTATTAAAATAGCAAAATAAATCTAACTTAGTGAAATTCAACATTCTAGCAGCAGTGATATACACGCACTCACTCGAACGAGCATCTTCTGATTTCCTGTGTCAAACTCATAGCCAGCGGCCTCCACACATTGCTTCACAGCGACAACCAAGTCATCTTTCACCAGACGAATGTATTCATCAGCTCGATGGCTTCGTTTCTGAAATATTAACAAAGAGTCTCACATGCATTTCATTTCCACTAAGTAACATTTCAATACAATTTGTATACAATAATCACATTAAAAATTGTGGCAGGTTGGTTACGAATGTCAGTTAACGTCACATACATCATGCTGGTCTGGCAATGTCTAATTCCATTTTTGAGACTGGGGCATTCAAGGCATAATTTATCACCTATGAGATGACAGTCGAAGATGGGACTAGCAGATAAGAACAAGAACAGGCAACTTTACTGTTTTTCCATATGAAGTATGGTAATAATTTTATATCCTGAAAAATTCTCTGCCCTCTCTTAAAAGTATCTCTGCCCTCTGCAAAGTTTTTACTTGCAAACCCCAATGTAATTACTTGATCATTAGCAAGGACACAATTGTAATGTAAGTATGAATATAATGATATGACAGCCATTGTGGCTCAAGTGCTGGGCTCATAAACCAGGGGGTCTGAGTTCAAATCCCGCTCAACACTGAACACTAAAGCCTATACTTTATGCTCAACACTGCTTGTAATAGGCAAGCCCGTGGTCCTGGCAACACAGGAGTTTTTGTCCAGGTAATAATAATAATAATAATAATAATAATAATAATAATAATAATAATAATAATAATAATAATACTTAGTAAAAGATTACTACTGAAATTTATCTAAGGTACTAGTTAATCTGAATACATTAGAAATGTAAAGATAATTATTCAGAACTTTATGATTTATAAATTTAAATTACTTACTTACAAATGGCTTTTAAGGAACTCGCAGGTTCATTGCCACCCTCACATAAGCCTGCCATCAGTCCCTATCCTGAGCAAGATTAATCCAGTGTCTACCATCATATCCCACCTCCCCCAAATCCATTTTAATATTATCCTCCCATCTACGTCTCAGCCGCCCCAAAGGTCTTTATCCCTCTGGGCTTCCAATTAACACCCTCTTTGCTGTGGTCATACCAGAGAATCAGTCCCATTCCCAGGCTTATGGTGTGGTTTCGTAACAAGCTGTTTTTTACAATGATGGGTTGTTAGCTTCGCCCAACCCCCAAGCTGGAGGACTACCCCTTATCTGTCCATGGCTGCTTATTCAATATATTCGCAGCTACCCTCCATATCTGGAGACCGCCTCCTTTATCCACAACCTGAGGATGCATCATGCTGTGGTGATAGGGATCCACCAAGCCAAATTTAAATTAATTACATATTTAAATATGTGTGTGTGTGTGTGTTGTGTGTGTGTCTAATGCCTATCCACTTCACTTGCGTGATTCGGGTTCCACATACTGCAGACAGATGGCAGGACTGTGACCCATTTTCAATTTGCACACCACTTCGGCGGGCCACATTATGCATGATGTATATGTGTGAAGAGTTATTCGTGTAACTAAAACTAAAAATCAATCTTCGAATCAGAGGGTACCGAAAACTTCTCGGTAGTGCTCTTGAAAGGGCAGAAGTAAAATTATAAACATTAAGATCACATAAAAATATTTATTTTATTTAACTATAAAACATAAATTAACTACCTGGAACTGTTTGGATGCCTCCAGCAAATATGAACCAGGCTCAGTGCTGTTAATTCTGAAAATCTGCTGCACAACTTGAGGCACTTTCTGAATCATCTCATGGCTGTATGAAGACAGCACGCGCACGCCATCCATTTCTGGGACCAGCCTGATTGCCGAGTCATAGCTGTAGTTGATATGGTCACCTTGACGCCCAATCACCAGCACAATGTTATCCCAATAGCTTATCACAGCCTCTGTTCCACACCTGAGGTATAATAGTATTATCATTAGAACGGATATTTCACACGAATTTAATTTATTTTCATGTAAAAATGATCAGCAGCAAAGAAGTATGGTACCATAGTGTGTTCACTCTAATCTGATACGATATTTTAAAGGTGTTAAGCCCTTTTCTGTGAATGTCATAGGAACCTTCAAATAGAAGTCACTGATATTCAGTTCTGATTAGCATATTTGATGAAGTCTTTCCCTTCAATTTCATCATGAAGTATATAGGAAAGGAGAATTTTGTCAATTTAAGAATGTATGCAGAAGAATCTTCTCCATTTTTGGCTGTGCTTACTTATGTGAACAGATGTTTTTTCAAAAAGACCAAATCAAGAAATAAGAACAAAAATTACTGTCTGACATCTGAAGCACTCCTTGCAACTACGTGGCTATTTCAGGAATAGCTCCTAACAACTTAAAAAGGCAGATTCAGTCTTAACATTAAGAGTGTTTTTCAACATTTCATTAGTTTATAGTCTTTCAGTGAAAGTTACAGTAAAATCCCGTTTTAACATTCCCGTTTTTAAGGAATAATCTGTTAAGTCCCAGCCAAATCACCATAAGAATACTTACAACTTATTTACATACAAATGTTCTGCAGTGCTGTTCTTGAATGACTTTTCCGAGCACCCTGTATACCCATGATACCATTAAAAGAAAACAAAAATAGAAGTAAAAACAATATGTCTCATAATGTAATGCAGTTCTTGTACTTATGCAGGAGTCCGAAAACTGAGCCATAATGAAGATGAATAAAAGATTATGAAAAAGAGGTAGGTACAGTATGACAATACTAATAATAATAATAATAATAATAATAATAATAATAATAATAATAATAATAGTTTATTTAATCTGGCAGAGCTAAGGTCAGATCTGATAATTTTAAGAATTTCTACCTATTATTTATCCAGAGATTACATAACCTAGGCCTATTCAGATATTAGAACCATGTTAGTAGTTGTGAACATTAAACATTTAATACTTATAAATATAACTGGCTTAACCATATTTTAAGGATGACGTATGACTAAAGTACACAAAGTACAAAGAATTACAAACCAAGAAACGCGAATTTAACATTTTTTTTAACTTGGTTATTTAACAACGCTGTATTAACTGCTAGGTTATTTAGCGTCAATGGGATTGGTGATAGCGAGATGGTATTTGGCAAGATGAAGCCAAGGATTCGCCACAGATTACCTGACATTCGCCTTACGTTTGGGGAAAACCTCCAAAAAACCCCAACCACATTATCAGTCCAAGTGGGAATCGAACCCATACCCAAGCACAACTCAAGGTTGGTAGGTAAACACCTCAGCTGACTGAGCTACACCGATGGCTAACTTAACATCTTAAGACTACAAAGAACTTGGGAATCAATTCTGAGGCAGAATACACCAAGAAGTCCAATCTGAAATTGGTGACTGATGAATGCCAGTGCACACCAGACAAGTTGTTACATAACTGACACTGTGAGTTCTCCTTATAACCCAATTTCTTTACTCAAATTAGAATTACAAAAATTAAAGATTAGGAATGCACTTACCACACCAATTGTTTTGGTCGGCTTGGACATTTGGTATCAAACTCACAGTATCTCTTTCTGAAATCTGCTGATCCAATCCACAGCCGCCCATTATCAGCAAAGAGAGCGACATGTCTGTTGTTTTGGGAAACAGCCATCTCCACAATAGAACCAACAGTCTCTGTGAAGTTTTGCTCCTGTTTGTTACACAAAGGAAAACAATATACTCGTAGTAGTTTAGTTACAAGCACACAGAATGCAATAAAAGTACGTATAGTTAACAATAAAAGACGCACTACTCATGAAATAATCATATGACTGTTACTTACTTACTTACTTACTGGCTTTTAAGGATCCCGAAGGTTCATTGCCGCCCTCACATTAGCCCGCCATTGGTCCCTATCCTGTGCAAGATTAATCCAGTCCCTACCATCATATCCCACCTCCCTCAAATGCATTTTAATATTATCCTCCCATCTACGTCTCGGCCTCCCCAAAGGTCTTTTTCCCTCCGGTCTCCCAACTAACACTCTATATGCATTTCTGGATTCGCCCATACGTGCTACATGCCCTGCCCATCTCAAACGTCTGGATTTAATGTTCCTAATTATGTCAGGTGAAGAATACAATGCGTGCAGTTCTGTGTTATGTAACTTCCTCCATTCTCCTGTAACTTCATCCCTCTTAGCCCCAAATATTTTCCTAAGCACCTTATTCTCAAACACCCTTAACCTATGTTCCTCTCTCAGAGTGAGAGTCCAAGTTTCACAACCATACAGAACAACCGGTAATATAACTGTTTTATAAATTCTAACTTTCAGATTTTTTGACAGCAGACTGGATGATAAAAGCTTCTCAACCGAATAATAACACGCATTTCCCATATTTATTCTGCGTTTAATTTCCTCCCGAGTGTCATTTATATTTGTTATTGCTGCTCCAAGATATTTGAATTTATCCACCCCTTCGAAGGATAAATCTCCAATTTTTATATTTCCATTTCGTACAACATTCTGGACATGAGACATAATCATATACTTTGTCTTTTCGGGATTTATTTCCAAACCAATCGCTTTACTTGCTTCAAGTAAAATTTCCGTGATTTCTCTAATCATTTGTGGATTTTCTCCTAACATATTCACGTCATCCACATAGACAAGCAGCTATGTAACCCGTTCAATTCCAAACCCTGCCTATTATCCTGAACTTTCCTAATGGCATACTCTAGAGCAAAGTTAAAAAGTAAAGGTGATAGTGCATCTCCCTGCTTTAGCCCGCAGTAAATTGGAAAAGCATCAGATAGAAACTGATCTATACGGACTCTGCTGTATATTTCACTGAGACACATTTTAATTAATCGAACTAGTTTCTTGGGAATACCAAATTCAATAAGAATATCATATAAAACTTCCCTCTTAACCGAGTCATATGCCTTTTTGAAATCTATGAATAACTGATGTACTGTACCCTTATACCCCCATTTTGTCTCCATTATCTGTCAAATACAAAAAATCTGATCAATAGTCGATCTATTACGCCTAAAACCACACTGATGATCCCCAATAATTTCATCTACGTATGGAGCTAATCTTCTCAAAAGAATATTGGACAAAATTTTGTACGACGCCAACAAAAGTGATATTCCTCGAAAGTTACCACAGTTGGTTTTGTCCCCCTTCTTAAAAATAGGTACATATGACTGTACCTCAAAATAACAATGATTTTCATATTATAAGTCATTCCACTGGGTTATTGATTTCTGAGCTTCTACTGCATCAGCTCCAGCAACCGAGACGACACGGCAAAAGCCCGGAAACCAACAACCCATGGACACCGGACGTGGAAGCCTATGCCAAGTCATTCCACTGCTTACCAGCAGTACATCAAGATTCTTATAATAAAAAATACATTTTAAAGGACTATCTTTATGAGGGAAGGAATTTTTCACTAAAATGTCTGTCAGTGTAGGCTATAGGACCTCCGGTTCTGCAAGCCAGCTATAAAACCTGAATGGTGGGAACATGCTACCACATATCCCTGTACTAGTTGGATGATCGTTCACCTCTGCTAAGGCATGTGGACTTGAGGCTGCAGTCAGTTGATAGGTTTGACCCTCTATAGGCTGTCGTGCATATCATCATCTTATACTTTCTTACTTATGACTTTTAGAGAATCCGGAGGTTCATTGCCGCCCTCACATAAGCCCGCCATTGATGCCTATCCTTTGCAAGACTAATCCCGTCTCTATCATCATATCCCACCTCCCTGAAATCCATTTTAATATTATCCTCCCATCTACGTCTCGGCCTCCCCAAAGATCTTTTTTTCTCCAGCCTCCCAACTAACACTCTATAACTTATGTATTTCTCGATTCGCCCATACGTGCTACATGCCCTGCCCATCTCAAACGTCTGGATTTAATGTTTCTAATTATGTTACATGAAGAATACAATGTGTGTAGTTCTGTACTGTGTAACTTTCTCCATTCTCCTGTAACTTCATCCTCTTAGCCCTGAATATTTTCCTAAGCACCTTATTCTCAAACACCCTTAATCTCTGTTTCTCTCTCAGAGTCCAAGTTTCACAATGCTTTGTTGTGGTCGTGCAAGAGAATCAGTCCCATTCCGAGGCTTATTTTGGGGTTACGTAACAAGCTGTTTTTTTTTACGGAGATGGGTTGTTAGCTCTTTGCCTAACCCCCAAACTGGAGGACCACCTCTTATTGGCTGTCCGCAACTGCTTATTCAATATATATCATCATCATATATGAAACCAATTTACATCTTAACTAATCTTAAAACCTTTTTTCTTTTCAGCCATCACAGTTGCCACTTCAATATAAAGAGCAGAGGTTCGTAAAATATGAGATATAAATGGTTTCCAGGGAAGTAGGTGTTGGTTTCAATAGATACTTTTCTTATTTTCTGAATTCACTAATATAACGTAAAAAATATGTATTGTTTATAATCAGTGCAATGAAAAATCTACATAAAGATTAATTTTTGGTCTCACAGAACCTATCTGCTGTAACAATTGATACAATGAAAAATGTTGAAGAATATCACTTACAACTTCAAATATAAACACAACCAAATAGAACATTCAATACGTGAAAGACATGGTCAACTCACAACTGGCAACGCATGTGTTTCAGACTGCCTTAACTCATACAGATCCTTGTCCTTCGCAACAAGGACACGTGTTTGTCGGTCTTCGACGAAAACAGTCCAACTGCTTGGAGGAATATTCAGACCTGAAAAATTAGAAAATCATCATCGTTAGAGGGCACATTCCTTATTGTGTTATATGAGCGTCTGTCACCCCATAGATCAGGCTTAAGTCCATGGAATGTCACTCAAAATTTGTGGTTTTCTATTTTTATTTGTTCATCCATCTTCTTCTATCATTCCATCATCATAATAATTATTACTACAATAACCTTTGTTATTAAGTTGTTAGTATCACCACCATTATCACCATCATCATCATCATCGTATCATCCCAATAACATTGAATTTGAGAACCGTTTTTGCAAAACTTGCTAACTGAAAAAACTAAATTTTACAGGAGAGACAAAAGACTATATTAAGCAAGTTTTGCTGTATCTCTCACTTATAGCAGAAAGCAAGTTTTGAAAAAAAAAAAAACGATCACACTTTGACACACTACAATGAAGAGAAATAACCCAATTTTACTAAGACGCTTTGAACATCATGTAGAGGCCTGCCTTATGTTGAGGAATCCATAAAAATCTCAATTTTGCAAATTTTGCAGTTAGCAAGTTTTGCAAAAACGGTCCTCATTTATTCTGTGGTTCAGAATCCTGTAACTCTTAAAAAATTAAATAATAATATTAATTATTTATCATCCCTTTTCTTGTGAGTACACCGATCAAAATACCCCTCATTTCTCGTGAAAAACAACAACTGAATAGACTATAGTTGACTATAGTGGACTTTATGTTGTCAGCAAACAGCTGGATACATTAAGAACATTGATTGATTGATTTTCTTGTGACTGGTGTGTAGGCTTAAGTATCCACATCAAAGATAGGAAAAAGGTGACACAATACTGCATCACCATTATGTACAGTCTTAGAAAAAAAGTTTTGTCGCACAGATAATTTATAAGTTCCAAGAAGGAAGTAGAGTGCATGATCAGAAATACAACGAAACAAAACTAATTTTATTACCTCAACTAGTCGTTCTCTTGTGAACCAGGTCGCCCGTCCTCTGAGCATGCGCACTGTCTCCTTTCTGAGACTTGTAAATCTGTGCGACAAAACTTTTTTCTAAGACTGTACAATGCTAACAATTTTCTTTAACTTTGATTTTCTCAGAACAAGCTATGTAAGGGTTACAGGGTTCTTGCACTGAACCACAGAATTAAGAGTTTAAAAATGCAGTTAAATAAAATAGATACATAATAATGATAGAACAAAAAGGTGTTAAGAGTCGAGACCACACTATGCACTCACATGGAGGAAAAAGCCCCAACTCTGCTATGTGCACGCAAAAATGTGTAGCTACAAATCCCAGTGTAACATGTTTGTTTTGGGTGCAGCTCTCTCACCAGATGACTCTTGCAATAACAGCAGGTGACTGATGGTTTATTATTGCACGTGAATGTTTATTTTTTTTTTACAACTTGACAATATTTCTCTTCAACAAGCACTCTTGGCTTCCATCAGTGTACGTATGTTCATTTCTCGGAAAGCATACACATATTCTTGTTATGATTATTGGTTTTTCGTCAGCATATTTTCGTGTGCTGTAAGTACTTTAAGTATGAACCTGCAGAGTTTCGACAACAATTTCAATGAATGTAAGTTCCAACATAGCCTATTCTGGGATTCATAAACTAGCAAATAAAAAGAACGAACAGTGTTAATGCATTAAGGATTCAATTAGCAGGAAAATTTCAATAATTCCCAAGGATGAATAGGAACATCACCTCATGTTACAACGCTTGTGTCCACACCAATGGACAACATTTTAAGCACCTACAGTAATGTGGTAATACAGATTCATTTTTTTAAATCTCATTTATTGATAATGGCTGTTCTTTTGTTACATGCACATTGTATAGTTGGGGCTCTCAAGTGCACAGCACAGTTCTGGCTCCTACTCTATCATTTACCAGGAGCCACCATGAGAATACCAAGTATACAACTCTAAAAATATTGCCTCTTCTCCAATCAAGCAAAAGTAATATGTTAGGAATGGAAGCTACATTCAGTTTTCGCATCGATGGCTAAGAAGCAATAGTCATTTAGTTTAACTACATTATCATTATTATTATTATTATTATTATTATTATGTTCACAAAGTTTTAAAGTTAACAAATATTTTGTCCTCGAGTAGAAGATCTTGCAAAACAGAAACTTATATAAGAAGTTTATCAATTTTTGAGAAACATTAGTTTTAAAACAGTCTACAGATTTACAGATACAAGAAATCACTTCTTAACCATCAATATGTCTTTATGTTTCAATTATTTTGCCTGTTAGTACGGGAAATACATATTGTATTGTATTGTATTTATTTATTCCCTGTACAATCTATTTTAGATTATAGGTTCGTCATTAGATACAAACACAAAATACAAATGCACGCACGCACACACAAAACAATAAGATTTTTAGTATGAAATTAATTTTAACACTTTTCTCCAAAGCACAGTAAAACTACCAAAAGACACAATAAATAACAAGATACATAATACATCTTCAGTTTACAAGACATTAAATAAATAGATTACTTAACATAGATTAGGTAAAAACAAGATAGACCTACACAATGAGATTACATTAAACAAGTTTATCATCTGAGGTGATTTATTTGGAGAGCAATTGAATCTTTAAGGACCAAGAGACTTCATCTTCATTATTCTGTACATTTATTATTATTAATAATAATAATAATAACAATAATAATAATAATAATATTTATTAATACTATACACTTGAGCTACATTAGGCATTGCAGCCCGAAAGAGCAGAAGCTCGTGCTCGGGCGCAGTTCAGATCAGTTATACAAAATATATCACAAAATTACGAGAGTTCATTGAGCACAATAACATTAATAAATGGTAAAATACATACAGCATGTAATAATAGGGTCTATATACAAATAGAAAATACAAAAGTACATGAATATTAGAGTATCAATTTTTAACTCAATTAGTTTAAACAATTAAATAATTAATCTGATTTGTTTCTTAAATCTATGTGTGTTAAGCGTACTTAGCTCAGGGTAAGCTCTAATTAATTCATTATATATTTTGGGTCCAAAACTTCTGCTGTGTTTTAATCCAGCAGTTGTGTGGCATTTGGGAGTATTTAGAAAGAAACTGTAGTTTTGTCTCGTATGGTATTCATGAGGATCAAATTTAAATTTATTGTGGTTTTTATGGAAGTAAATCAGCAATGTTTGTTTATAAATTTGTTCTAGATTTGATACGCCAAATTCCTGAAAAATTAATTTTGTTGGGTAATCAAAAGGTTTATATAGACAAATTTTGATCATTCTTTTTTTGAGCAAATTTAAAGGATGGAGAGTCGATTTTGCCATTCCTCCCCAACCTAAAATACCATACTGAATTATTGATTGAAACAGAGCTAAGTACACAGTACGCAGAACATAAACAGGTAAATAAGAGCGTAGAATGGAAAATTTGTGGATTGTTTTACGCAATCTGTTACACAGAAAGGAGATATGCTTGTCCCATTTTAAATGTTGGTCAATAATAATGCCTAAATATTTAACTTGTGAGGATATACTCAAAGCGTTACATGAGCAAGTAGGTAGGTTACAATCATGTATTGTTATACTTATATTATTATTTATTTCTAGTTGCTCAAGGCCATGTGATGTTAATGAAAATGGTATTAATTTTGTTTTAGAAACGTTCAAAGAAAGTAAGTGAGCATCCAGCCATTCTTTAATAATATTAATACCACTGTTAGAATTTTGATAAGTTTCATTCCAACTCGAACCGCTAAATATAACCACAGTATCATCAGCATAAGAATACAGAGTACCAGAATATTTCTCAATGTCAATTTTAAGTAAATTGTTGATATATATTAAAAACAAAACAGGACCTAAAATCGTCCCCTGAGGTACACCTATATCAATGTTACGTGATTCACTAAGGTGATCATTTATTTTAATACTATTAATACTGTTTGAAGAAAAATTATGTGCAACAGTAATGAAGGTAGGTATTTTACTTTACAGCTTTAATCCAAGAAATCAGTGATTCTGAATGGCATGTACTGGAGCATAATAGTTTTCACTCTGGTTTTGAAACCCTCATAATTTAAATATTTAATATCCCCGGGTATTTTGTTATATAATAAGATACCTGTATGGGAAGTACTGTTAAGACTTTTGATAATAGTATGACAATTTATATGAAAGTTGTTGGCAGTTCTTGTGTTATGGTTATGGTTATGGTTATACACCTATTAAATAACTAAAGATTATGAATATTTAGTTTGTCTATATTGTTTTGGTTTCATAGCTGTAGTGGATTAATTTCCGAGTGTCAATCTGTTTAAAATGTGACACTGTGATCCATAAAATACTTTCACCATATCTAAAGGGACAAGTAGAAGACCTGGTTCAATTCAAGATTTTATTACAAAGTCATTCAGAGTCACAGCACAGTAAGAAAAATAACATGTATTTTTTCATGACAAGAAAGCCTTTGCTTATAATAACCTCTCCTTTCCGTCTGTGTTTTATATTCAAGTCAATTATCACTGCAATTACATACCCTATAGTAGTATTTATCTGCATATCTTAAATGACATCTCAGGGATATAGGAATATGTGTACATTATGAAACATTACTTACTTGATATTTCTGGCAGTCTCCTAATTTTTGGATCTTTTACATTGTTGACTACGAAAATGCGATAAGATGACGTAAGAACTGCAACACCTGTGCCATTCAGACTGGAAAAGATCTTAGCTTCAATAACTTTCGTATCTTTTACTTCCTGTTAAAAAATACATTAAGAAATTAATTGCAACTGTTCTAATTAAAAATAATTTCACTATGGTTAACAGGCTCTAATAAGAGAATCGGAGGAACCTTGTGGTAATCAACAGTTTCCAAGATAATATGATTGCATAGGCAAAGTCATAACACCAGATTGTTAGAAATGAGAGTGATCATGAAAGTTTCTATAGTTCTTTGAGATTGAAGTCAATTAAGTTTCATTTGATGTTTTAACTCTTGGCAAATATAAGTAGGCCTAATAAAATCTCTTCTCATTCTTTTACTAAAACAGAGTGTAACATTTAATAAGTGGGCTATATTAATTATTTATACAGGTATCAGTGATGAAATGTCTGAAGAAAATTAAAGACACTTAACAAATTTGAACCAAGAAAACTATGCAAGAAATTATGATATCGGAATTTTTACTAATTTTGGAATTCTGAATACAAAAATCCAGCCTGTTATTGTACATTAACCTCAGATTTTAAATCTAGTACTTTTCACCATCTTTTTGTCAATGAAATTTTTTATTTTATTTTAGTAGGTTATTTTACGACGCTTTATCAACAGCTTAGGTTATTTAGCGTCTGAATGAGATGAAGGTGATAACGCCGGTGAAATGAGTCCGGGGTCCAGCACCGAAAGTTACCCAGCATTTGCTCATATTGGCTTGAGGGAAAACCCCGGAAAAAACCTCAACCAGGTAACTTTCCCCGACAGGAATCGAACCCAGGTCACCTGGTTTCGCAGCCAGACGCACTAACCGTTACTCCACAGGTGTGGACTCAATGAAATTAGGTGGAATTTAATAGTGGTAAAAATTTTAATCAAAACACTTATACACAATACTAAACTGCAGTAGAGAAACATGCATGAATCCAATCTTCTTTGTAGTTCTGTTCTAATAATGTGTTTTGAAGAAACTGTTCTTCATTGCACTCTGGCTCTAACTTAACCAGGAAAGAAATGCAAAAGTGAATTCTGTGTAATATTCTGAAGCCTAAATTTTTATAATACATGTTTTTGCTCCCTAGAAAACCTGGTTATGGTTACCATAGGTTATTAACGGAGTGTTCAACTAAAATTTTTGAGAATCAAGTAGGCTGATATTTAATATTTATTAATTAATATCTACGACGTGAAGATGACATTCAAAATGGCACACTATGTAGACACAAAATCTGCATGCCTCTTAAATGAACGTACGTTTTCAACTTGATTCTTTCAATATTCTCCCCAGATTGCAAGCATATGCGCATGGAAAATTGAACAGTGTAGACGCAGCTTCAGACACCCAGTAAAAATATGTTATTATTGTTAACTAATGTTGAGTTCTTGGTAATAAAGTCATTAACTCTCTTGTTTTCCAATACTTCTTACACATAGCCCAGTATAAATATGAAATATAGCATCATTAATAAATTGTAAACCAATACATGATCGACAGAAATGTTATGACTTATTTCGAAACAAATGTTATTGTAGATAAAATATTATTACGAACCTGTCCTACACTAAAAGTATGTTGGTATGTGCCAAACATATCATATATCAAGACAGAACCATCATCCTGTACACAGAGAAGGTCTTCAGTTGATGACCAACCAAGTTGAATGATTTGTCCACTTGACCAGACAATAGATGATATATTTTTTCCAGATGCGGAATAGATGGAAACAATAGGCTTTCCTATTCCTTGAACTTTAACAAACTTCTTCCTGTCTCTGATGAGGGCAATTGGACCTCCATATGGTGCTACAGCAACACTCACATTTTCTATATTAATCTCATTTTGCCATCCCATGGAATAAATCTCGAACTTTCTGAAAACATATTATAAATACATATTTAAATAATGCAGCAATGAGCTATAGCCTAGTGTTTCAAAAACAGATCTTACTTTGAACAAAAATACAAACTCGGTATAAAGGGACAATACAGATCCGTACAATGGCTTTCCAAGGAAAGAATAATGGAAAGTATAGTGTCATAAATTTACGACACATAAAATAACTCAGACAAAATTACCAACTGTATCACATTTCCTGTTTTGAAGACAAAGGCCTATATCTAGGACCAACTTATTAACCAAGGCAGTGGAGGCTTTTGACAGGCGCTTTTGCGCACAATTAGCCTAGTGTCATGGTTTGTGACCAAAATATATATTCAGTGTGAAAATAAGAGATTTACCAAAACAGATAGATATTGGGCCTGGCATTTACTTCTGTCATTTTTTCTCCTTGTCGACCCAACCTAACCTCATCTCTAACAGTGGAGTACTTGTCATTATACCCTCATTAAACATAATCGATACCTAACCTTGTCATTGACAGTGAAACTGTCAATATGAGTAAGGAGTGAAGGTAGCGAAGGAAACTATTTTTTTCGGTATCAACAGCACAAGTGAACGTCAGACCCGTTATCCTTCTGTTAGAATACTTCTTGGATAGTTTAGATTAGTTTATGAAAACAATGTTGTTATCATTCTCACCTAAAATAGGTGTCCCGTCCGAGAGGACACCAATCTGCAGTGAGCATAGCTGACATTTTAACAAGTATTAATTAATAAGATTAAATCCGCACAAGTATTGAATACACTGAGTTCACGTTGTTTGGAAACTTCACATCTCAACAACACAAACAGATCTGTCATACGCCATGCGATACAACTAAACACAAAAAATTATATATTAACGTAAACTGAATCTATCCGCACTATTCCACCTCCTAAGTTTACGAGTTTCGAGCTTTCGACTCAATTGTATGAATCGACATCTGTACATGATCAATGATCGACAGCCAAGTCAGGGGTAGGAACATAACCAATCGAAATTAAAAAATAATTGGAAAATATACTACAAAAACATCACAGTACAGTCTATGAGACATTACACATTTAAAAAATAATATTAACCATATCTTTCCTATCACAACCCCATTATTTGTATTTACAAAGGTTACTTGGAATTTGACTTTTAATTTGTAAGCTTGGTATACCTGAATCATGCTTTGAATCGTTCTGAGATCTCTGCAAACTTCCAGCAAGCGCGCGCTTTGCAAATTATATTCGCCAAACTCCTCTTTATTACCAGATTAATTGCTCAGAATACGAACTCTAAAGATATGGTTCTAACCACGTATACTATGTCAATACACACTGGCAATGATCTGAAAGAGGCTGAATGCAGTTGATAACGTAGACCGATATAGTTATTTGCTTTCCTATTATTATTATTATTATTTTTACAAATTTCGGCATCGCAGCCTGAGGCTTCTTGTACCTAGACCCACAACTATACTGAATACACGCACACACTGCAGGACTCCACCGTTTACTGGGTAAGGAGTACCTGAGGCCACTGCAAGACACCACACACACACTTGGACAATGGACAGACAACCAGTCTCCGTGAAGAGGTTCATATTAAACAATTAAATCCCCTGACTTCACGACTGGGAATCGAACCTGGGCCACCTTGATCAGGAGTCCAGCACGCTATCTCAAGACCAAGGAGGCAGACCTTTGCGCTTATATTCATGTAACACGTGGATTTTCATTTCCAGAAATTTACGTCATGTTATTATATCAGTTTAATCCGTTATTTAATGATGCCATCGATTGATATTTATCACACACTTGTGGAAATTCTCGGAGAAAACCAGTTAATCAGCTCGAACGGGATTCGAACCTATACCGACCACAGCCTTGAATCAGGAGAATAACACCTTACTTCTGAGCTATGTTGGTAGCCTTGTAATGTATCATTGCTTTATTTTGTAATATATGTGAAATAACCTACATCAGATTCGGTTCTTTCCATGTATCTGAAACTTGTTTTTTCGTCAGTAGCGACCCTATTGGAAGTGGGCCCATACTAACGAAAAAGTCGGTTCCAGTGAATGATATACTACCAGCACCCATATAATCCTATGCATAAAAAAAACCTGAACAGTATTTTGTTCACGTTACGACACAATCTACTAGAATTTATAAGTTTTTTTCTACCTCACCATTTCAAACAGATCCATAACACCCTGACCCAAGTCAGAACAAGTATGGAAGCAAAATAGGATAACTATGTAATAAAGAATATATGTTTAAAACAAGTATTTATTTCTCTTAAAGTTCATTTTGTAAGACTTACTGTTAAAATATACAGCTTTAAAAAAAAAAAAAAAAAAAATTAGAAGTGTTAAAATTTAAGAAAGGTAATGTATCTTTGGCAACCAGAAGGTACCATTTCAGCGGCTAGCAATCTACTGCAGCACCTGTGGCGTTCATCTCTTGCTTTCTTGTTTTCTTGGAAGGGAATGTTTGCATTCAGACTGTTTGTACTGAGGACGATCTTCTTTAAATGCAGGTTAGGAGCTTCCAGGATAGGTCTACCGAAAGATTCTGGGAAGTCGTCCAAAGAGCAGGAGAAGTTTTCTGAGTTTTATATTAGGGAAAAGCTGGTCTTAAGACTTGTACAAAATGCTGCCAGAAACTGCACACTCTCCTCTTTTATTTAGCCACTGAACTGAATATAGATGAATTCAAAATTCCAATATCATTAAAAAAGCTCACTAAGCAGTTATTTCTTGTTTTTATTCTTATCTACAGATGAATGGTGAACCTGTAGTGATCCGAGTCTTTCTATAAACAGCCACAGGGAAACTTACTTTCTGGAAGCATAGGTAAAAATATGAATTCTGTTGTTGTTTTCTAATGCCAGGCGTTTGACAATAAAGTCATTTGACCTCTTGCACTCCAATATTTTTCAAAGATACAATCATGGTCAGCCACTGAAGCACAGATTTTGAGGTGTTCCGAATCCATTTTTTGGTTTGAGTTGCACAATGGGCAGTTAGGGGACTGATATATTCCAATTCTATGCAGATGTTTGGCCAAACAATTATGGCCTGTTGCCAATCTAAATGCAGCTACAGACGATTTTCGTGGTAAATTGGGAATTAACTGTGGATTATGATGCAGAGAGTTCCATTTTTTCCCTTGAGATTGGCAAGTTGTAGCCAATTTAAGTGAACTCCATACTTTAATGTTTTGGTGGCTACTTCATCCACACACAACCTTCAGAATGTATGAAGGACCACACCTGCTGTTGGTCGACGGGTCCATTGGACCTAGCTGGGAGATCTTGTTGATCAACAGCTTTTTCCTCCTTAAGCCACTGGAGGACGATTTTAGTGCCATAGCAGGTCAGCACTAGGAACAGAAAAGTAGAAGGAGGAAGAAGGGAAGTGAAATGAACACCTAGGCCTCGAATATGAATTCTTCACACTGTGGTATTCTCTTCAAGGGATTGAAATAAGATATTTGATACAAGTACACGCTTAACAGTTTTTTACGCCAACTATCCATGCCTAGATACACTGCAGTCCCCAATTTGAAATTTTTCATTTCTTTCCTATGTTGCCAGAGATCTCTGATCTATGAGATACTGTCCTGTAAAGACACCTGCAATCTCAATGAGACATTAACCCAAAGAGAGACAAAGCAGGGGATGAGGTGGGGTTAGGAACAGTTGATTGGTCCTCTCATTCAGGACAAGGTCTTTTCACGTGCTGTAAATCAATGGCCAGCATTCTTGACTTTACGTGCCTTTCTAAGATGACAGTAAACCAAATCCGTAATCTTCAGCTGAGTTGAGCACACAAACTTCTGGTTTGGTGGAGAATAAAATAACCACTCGATTACAGGGACAACATAGGTTATGGTTAAAAATAATTTTATTTCAAGAATGTAATGTAACACAAATAGGACTCTTCTCCGGATACAAAATTAGTGTGAAAAACTGCACTCATATTTCCATTGAAGTACAAAATTATGAACTGTCAACAGATCACAGCACTTCTAATCTTGGAACTGTTTGGGTTTTAGTCTGTATTAGCTTATTGTATCCTTCTTCCGCTTCATATAGACTTTCCAGGCTGCTCGTGAAATCCTCTTCACTGAATCCAGGTACTTGCATGTAGTGGTGTGCATGAGCCTTTATGAAGAATCCGAGAAGATAAAATATTTATACATAATACAGCTTAAAGAATAAATACGACAGACACTAATCTGAGTTAATGTTAACCCATTTAACAACTGAAATAACATTTGAAGACTACATGGAGAGAACGAGTTAAGTCAATTTAATAATATTTTCAAATGAAAAATTTAGAACTTCATAGTTAATCCATCTTTAAATCTATAATACAGTACTCAAATTTATAACAAATTTTAGTCTAAAATTTGGAATTTCTCGTTAGAGATTTTTCCTTCTCCATCCTGTCCTCTGTCTAATGAGAAATTCCAAATTGTAGACTTTGATACACCTTCACAAATGCTATTGCTTTGTCTTTTGACTTTGCTTTGCAAACAAATTTTACTTGAAGAATGTAAGACTATTTGTACGGAATTTTTGCTGCTTAGAGCCAAAGCTGTCTGGTATATTACATTACAAATTCAAATCCAAAAACTTTTACGACAATGACTTACCTTGGTCTTCCAGTGTGATCTCCATTTAATGACACGTGATTATTTTACAAAAAGTCAGTTATTTTGGACTGCTTGCTCCTAAGGAACAAATTGTGATAACTGTTCCATGATTTGTTCAAGTACATCATGATGTGTTACAAAATGTTTCACTTTCTACAACAGTAACACATCATCATTAGTCACAAGACCAGCGGATATAAGCTTCGAATTTCAACGAATTTCAAAGTGGGTCACATCTTCACAATAAACATGTCCTGTATTTTTGCGTTCTGACATTTTCATGGTATTCAAGAAGAGGAGAACTTTGAAGAACAATTTTACAAGTTATAATGGATTTGAACATTATTTTACCTTTTATTAGCAGCTATTTCAATTGTTTCTGTCTTACCCTTCGATTCCGGTATTTGTTACTTCATTTTTCGTGTGAAACAACAAAAAAACTTGGCTACTGAAATACTATTCTTACAGAAATTTCGTATTTTCGGTGCCAGTTATTTTGCGAGTTAGATAAGGTGTTGGTAGAAGCATCGTCCCTTCTCCTGCTACCTTGACATGGTTGGAGGGCTTGCATACCTCTTTAATGTTGAATGGATCAACGGCAGTCAGACAGGAGAGATATATGTACACTGTTAACATTTCATGTTCTGTACGCACAAATTTCACTATTATTAATAATTTCAAATGCAACTCTTCAGAGTTTCAAATTATACAAAGCTTGTTTATATATTCATATATTAAATGGCTGGAATTTATAGAAGTGGCAGAAATAAAGATTTTAACAAATATTTCTGGATACGGACACAAAAAGGGAATGAAAAATTCCACACAGAATTTAACATGTTTAGCATTACAAAAAAAATTAAAGATGATAGAAAGTAGAAAAAAAATTCAGACTGTGTGCACTGCTTACCTTTCTTCGATACAGTGTATTGAATTTCTGTGCAACCCTACTGAACAATGAAGATATGTTGGTTGTGTTCACAAGAGAAAGCAGGGAAGCCGAGTGACCTGGAGGTGGAACTGAACAGATTCCAATTTTTATAGCATCACCACAACTCCAGGGAACAAACCGCATTTTATTTTGAAATCTGAAAATGAAAGATAGCTTCAAGTGAGAACTGAAATAAAATAAAATTAAATTAATGAACTAAATATAATACTATGCTAGAAAATTATTTACGAAATTTAAAATATCACTTACTATTGTAGTAATTCCTGAATTAAACCATTACCAGTACACGTTTTGTTAAAAGCATTCATATTTGTTAATAGCAGAAACTGATAATGCAACCATGGCAAAACATTATCTAGTGTCAAGAAGACAAAGATTAGGACTTTTCTTAAAGCAATTCTTAAAAATACTTTAACTATATTTATCAATAAAAAAATCTAAACAATGTAAATTTCACTCTCAATTAGAGCAGATGACTTAGGGTCGTATTCATAGACGAGATCTTGGACCAAAGTTGACTTTGGAAAGTACAAAGTCACCATTTCCATATTCACAGTCGACACTTTGAGCAAAGTAAACTTCAATCGTGACTTTACTTCGAAGTTGCCGAAAATCTAGACTTTGACTTTGACTTTCGTTTGTGGACATCAGAAAAATGGCTGATATTTTGGAAATTGTTGAATTGCCGAGAATATTGAAGATATCCAGGAGATTATTAAAGCTGCTCATGTACCTTAGCGTATTATTATAGATTATAAATTCAAATCAAGGTACAGATTTCATAAACAGACAGTATTAAATATCCTTGTCATGTTTCAACTTTCATTGATGAATAATCAAAGAGGATTGTCTGTTCCACCAATAAATAATACAACTTATTTCATCGCGATTTTACGCTATAGGTAAGGATTAATAGCTTAATATTGATTCTTACTATTTAATTCTATAGAGGATAGGTTATACAGTTGGAAATTCTGTTAATTTATAATCCTTGTGGTCGTCATAATAATGTTTTCCGCATATTGATTTCAGATAATTTTTAAATAGCTTCTGCAGCGAATAGGGATTATAAAGAATGGACACTTCGTGTCGGTACCTTTGATGTAGCCGGACTGATTTCAATGACCTTCAAGCCAGCTAAAGCGTCAGATTCTGCTTTCTCCCTAGAGTTGGCGCTGACATCACACCAGCTAGCAGTCGACACAGCGGAAATATAACACATATAATTAATACATCTAGGTACATTATGTACTCAAATAAAATAAATTGGATCCATAAAATAATAAATCCGTCATTGACTGCAATGTCTAGACTCTAGAGTTCCTTTATAATGAGAGTTGAGACGTTGACCCCAACAGCAATTAAAATTTGTAATGGTTTGATAGCAGTGAAAATGGAAAAACAAAACTGTTACGAGAAGTAAAACCATATACCTATATAATATTATATACAAATTTTAAGCGAATTCGATACTTAATTTTATAATGTATTATATTATTTTATAATATAATGTATTATATCTGAAATATAAAATATTATTATTACAACTAGTTTGACACTAAGAAATAAGGAAAAACTGTTAATTTGAATTTATTTGAAGCAAAGCGTTACTGGATTATGCAATAAGGTAGGCGATATTTGGATTCTGTGCCTCAACTCTATTCTCAATTATTATCTTAGCGTATGCTCGATTACACTACCTCTAGCGCTTGAAAGTGGAACTAACCGCTGGCGCACAGAGAAACAAAACACAGGAAAATTCGCTCAGTGTCCATTCTTTATAATCCCTATTCGCTGGTTTCTGCAGACATGTAGGGAATAACTCTGCCAACTGTGAGCAGGATAATATGTTTCTTTCATAGTCTGTCATTGGTGGAATCTCATCTTCCATATCTTCACAACAAAATTATTTTACAGTGAAATAATATCAAGGCTTAATGTGAAACTAACGTAACTACAATAGATGTTTTATTCACAACAAAATTCTTAACAGGCAATACTATTTCAGATGAACTATACCATCATGTTTTGTAGTTATGAACTGTGTTATATACAAGACTGTTCGAACTGAGTTACAAGTTTTTGTGGCCAGGTAGAAGAACAAATTATTATCGACTGGTGTAAAGACCTAAAAATTTCAATTTTTGTACTTACGTTAGTTTCACAATAAGCCCTCAAATAGTATTATTCTTATGTAAAGCTGCTAGAACGGTTAACAATTGCTTAACATGTACCGATGTTCAATTATTTCACTGATTTGTGACTCAAAAGATGGCTTTGATTGTGGCAATGCCTACTCTATTTCAACTATCTATTAATTTAATTCGTTTAGAAGGCAGTGATTTTGATTGCCAACATTAGAACATGATCGTCAAATCTCGACTTACCGAAGTCAAAGTCAAAGTCTCAGAAGTATTGTCTATGAATAGGACTTTTAACAAAGTTAAACTTTACTACGAAAGTCGACTTTGGGAAGTCTTTATCCAAAGTCTCGTTTATGAATACGATCCGGAACTAAAAATGAAATTATTGTGAAACAAAACACTAGGCCCCATTTGAGAAGATTTCTTTTAACATATTCAGACAATGTTATTTTATTTTAAAGTACCGGTATTAAATCTTAAATATCGAGATAACAGCCACTGAACAGTTTTCTATCAAGGTTCGTTAACACATGTGGCCACTAAATTAAGACTTGTTTCATGGTCAGGCATGCATATTACTCCACAGCAGTAGACAACAGTGAACAGGTGCCTCCATTACCATTTATGTATTTATTTTTATTTACTCCTCTCATAAAATAGCAAAATATTATTTAGCCAATAAACACTAAGTATTTCTTTAAGTACCGTAAGTAATGCTACATAATGCTAGTTTTAAAATCATTTTTGCTATAAACAGAAAAAATTAATGCCACAATTTAAAATCTCTAGTTATGTTGTTGTTTTCTAATGCCAGGCATTTGACAATAAAGTCATTTGACCTCTTGCACTCCAATATTTTTCAAAGATATTATCAGATTTTGAGGTGTTCCGAATCCATTGCTTGGTTCGAGTTGCACAATGGGCAGTTAGGGGACTGATATATTCCAATTCTATGCAGGAAACCTTTAGTTATAACTTGAGTAATGTTGTTGTTGTTTTCTAATGCCAGGCGTTTGACAATAAAGTCATTTGACCTCTTGCACTCCAATATTTTTCAAAGATATTATCATGGTCAGCCACTGAAGCACAGATTTTGAGGTGTTCCGAATCCATTTCTTGGTTTGAGTTGCACAATGGACAGTTAGGGGACTGATATATTCCAATTCTATGCAGGTGTTTGGCCTGTTGCCAATCTAAATGCAGCTACAGACGATTTTCGTGGTAAATCGGGAATAACTGTGGATTATGATGCAGAGAGTTCCATTTTTTTCCCCCTTGTGATTGTGTTATCAAATTTTGTTTGTTAAAGTCTAAGTATGTAGATTTAATAAATCTCTTCACAGAGTAATACGTAGATTTAGTAACAGGTCTGTAAGTAGCAGTGCTGCCCTTCTTTGCTAATGCATCCGCATTCTCGTTTCCCAGGATTCCACAATGGGATGGTATCCATTGGAATACAATTCTTTTATTGAGTGATATTAATTGAGAGAGCATTTTAGTTATTTCTGCTGTTTGAGATGAAGGTGTGTGTTTAGAGACTAATGATAGAATAGCTGCTTTGGAGTCTGACAATATAACTGCATTCTTAAATTTATTGAGTAATGTAATGAGTTTGAAAGCAGACAGAATGTCACTTACTTGTTTATGTTGCGATGCATATCTGAAACAGAAAGCAGTCCTCTACCCAACACAGCTGCACCTGTGATCACGCCTCCTAGGGGGTCGACTCTGAGTAACTGATTGTCCCTTGACCAGGCTGATGTAAACAAGTCATCCTGCCTGTCAAGAAAATCATCTACTCATCAGTCATCGTCATCACATTTGTTACGAAATATAGTGAAATATCAGTACCACTGTCCAAGAATCAGCTATATCTAGATAGGTAATTTACTGCTATCACAATGAAAGAATCGACTTCTGATGTCTCTAGTGAAGACCATGGAAAGTAGATTGCAATTAGTAGCAATAAGCGTGAAAGAAAATGTTTACAATACGACGACAACTGAGTTATAAGGAACTACAGTCAGCATGTGGCACTGCCTCATGGTGCCAGAAAGGCGAGTGACAAATCCAGTTCCTTTTGGCTGGTCAATGCAGTTAGCAAACAGAAGGGAGTTCAAAAACAGATATATGACATAATTATTGGAAGTAGCTTTTTTCATTGTGATAGCAGTTAGTATTGTGTAGGCAAACTTGTGTGGAAAAATAGGAAAAATATTCAGAAACATGGGGAAAAAATACATAAATACAAACAACGAAAAGTACTATACCCAAACCACGACCAGTGAGGGTAGGCTGAGGCGCGCAAGTGAAAACTCAACAAGGAGAAACGATTGTGGATCAACCGCCGAAGTCAGCGCAAGTGAAGAGCAATTTATAAGAATGCCACATGCCGTTGGTAGTCCGGGGTGCGCGAGAGGAAGGGCTACAATATGGAGGAACTGTGCGTTACCGACCGATGGAGTAGGAGAAGGTGACGAACAGTTATTAAGAGGTAAATTAACAAATAGAAACTCTATCAGAAATAAAGTAGATTCAATCAAAACTATAGATACTGAACGAAACTACCTACTAAGAGATAGGCATCAGCAAAGACTAAATTTTCCTAAAATTAGAAACACTTATTATTAATTAAATTAGATAAGCAGACAGGTTTTGAAAATAAGATAGAATTACGTCAAGGTTTTAAAATAATAAAAATTGAAAATAGAGAATTAAGGCAGTTATTAATGTATTCAGATAGCTATATTATTTAGTAAAGGTTCAGAAGATAATTTTGACTTTATAAATTGCTTTACTAATATGTCTTAATTTCAATAATAATGCATTTATAATAAATTTAGTAGGCATTATAATAGTAATGAATTGATAATGAGTACATGCGACACAATAATGAAACTAAATTGAGGTTGATCATGTAAGCAACTTGTCAAGTTTGCTTTTAAGCAGGTATGCGGTAGTCTTCATTGAAGTTACGCAAACGTTTCTGCTGACAAGGAAATATTGTAAGAAATAAAGACAACCTACATATAGAATGTATCGAGTCAGCTAATTCAGGTTCATGACTTACAGTATGTCGACATCTGATCACCTAATTGGAATAATAAGTTATTATTAAAGTAAGACCTAAATAATTACAATTAAATTGTGAAAAGGAGCAGATAAAATAAGGTTTAATGTCTTAATGGTTATCACGATTGGTTTAAACATGCACTAAAACCAGACGTAAGTGCAAGTTTGAACCAATAAGTTATTGAGATTTGCGATAAAATAATGAGTCTAGGAAATTGTATATTTAGTATGTAGAACTACATTTGTTTATAGATCTTTTGTTATATTATTAAGTTTTGTACCTGTGAACTATATCAATAAATCAATATGTCAACAAAAATCAATAAATAAATCAATATACCCAAACCATGTAACTATGCACTTGACAGTTTCTATTTGCGTTGGCAACCCTTCCAATGCGACTGACAATCAGATTGTAACATTTTCTATCAGCTGCTGCTGCTGCTGCCATGCAGACTTCTGCTGTGTTGTCAGTTTGTGTTACATAGTGTTACTACCACGTGAAAAATTTGTGTGTTAGTCTTATAAATAATTTGTAGCGCTGTTGTGAAAGTTTGGCAGCGAGTTTAAACGTTTGATGCAATCATTTAATTAATCATGCACTTAATCACAAAAAGTATAACAGAATTTCTGTTTATTTCAATGTACTCTATCTCTCCTTTCAATGTGCAGGGTTATATCATTTCCACCCTATATACAGAAATAAAGAGCAAGAATACCATAATAGATGACACTTCAAATCATGCATTCATCAATAAAATATCTGCATGTCTCAGTATTATTATTTGGAAAAATAAAAATGTTGTAAGTAGATATAGAATTGTTAATATATCGATCGTCCAGTTCAAAAGTACGACAAATAAAAAATTACCATTTTTTATGTATCAAATATGAATGAGGTCTCGCCCATTTTTTAGTTATTTATACTACTGAAAGCCCCTTTCGGAGCTCTTTCCGATTCAATATTGAGATAAGTCATATTTACAATCAAGAAGAAAAAAAAACTAAATAAACTGCTTCAGAAGTAATTATAACTATGGACTTTATTAATTCACTATTAGTACATTTCGAAATGTATTAATAATGAACTGGAAGACAGAGGCGGCTCCTCAGGGCAGGCAGGGTAGGCTAAGCCTACCTCAACACATTTAGAAAAACCTAAAAGTGGATATTTATTAACTACTCCAACACATTTGGAAAACCTTACATAATTATATACTCTTGTCTAGGTTCTTAGAAATTCTTCAATTAACTATGAATGGGATTTTTTGAGGGTTAGTTGGACGTTGCTTACTGCTGGCAGTTCGATTTATGCGACAAGAATACACTGGACAGATCACGATGCGTCAGAAGCATAGACAAATAACAGAGGTCCGAAGGTAGGCAGAAGCGAAGTTAGCCGACCTTCCACGTAACTTCAAAGCTGGCCCTGGAGTAAGCATTAAAAGAGATCGCTATTCTAAATGCTTTCTTAGCGCATGCGTTCTATGCTCAAGCCAGCGCGCTTGAATTCTGCCTGCCCTAACGAGAACCCACGAGCATTATCGAACACCTACAATTTGCGAAATTTCTGTTTGAAAGTTTCACGAGTTGGAACGTAGATTGTTACGAGTAGTATAACAGTTTTTAAACAGTGTGTTTTAAAAGATGTTTTTTTAAACAGTGTATTTTAGAAAATGTGATTTTTGCAAGTACGTACTGTATATTAATGTTACGTATATTTGGTGATTTATAGTTAATGTAAGTGATAACAATAATATTATATTATGACTGATATAATAAGTAAACTGTTACGTTGTCCGTTTTCGCGTCGTAATGACATCGAAAAGAGAAGTATTTTGGACAATGGACGACCCACTCCTGCATTAAGCTCTATTGTTCATAATGTCAGTGCTAAAGGTGCAAGAAAATTTAATCCTTCGTGGTATGAAACACTATGAAATGGAAATATAAAAATTGGAGATTTATCTTTCGAAGAGGTGGAAAAATTCAAATATCTTGGAGCAACAGTAACAAATATAAATGATACTAGGGAGGAAATTAAACACAGAATAAATATGGGAAATGCCTGTTATTATTCGATTGAGAAGCTTTTGTCATCCAGTCTGCTGTCAAAAAATCTGAAAGTTAGAATTTATAAAACAGTTATATTACCGGTTGTTCTGTATGGTTGTGAAACTTGACTCTCACTTTGAGAGAAGAACATAGGTTAAGGGTGTTTGAGAATAAGGTCCTTAGGAAAATATTTGGGGCTAAGAGGGATGAAGTTACAGGAGAATGGAGAAAGTTACATAACGTAGAACTGCACGCATTGTATTCTTCACCTGACATAATTAGGAACATTAAATCCAGACGTTTGAAATGGGCAGGGCATGTAGCATGTATGGGCGAATCTAGAAATGCATATAGTGTGTTAGTTGGGAGGCCGGAGGAAAAAAGACATTTGGGGAGGTCGAGACATAGATGGGAGGATAATATTAAAATGGATTTTAGGGAGGTGGGATATGATGATAGAGACTGGATTAACCTTGCACAGTGTAGGGACCGATGGCGGGCTTACGTGAGGGCGGCAATGAACCTGCGGATTCTTTAAAAGCCATTTGTAAGTAAGTAAGTATGGTATGAAACACATAAATGGCTAACAGGAAGTGAAGTTAAAGCTAAGCTGTAGGTGGTCACGTTTGTTATTGTAATCTAAAGAAGGTACTTGGAATCATATCATATTTGTAACTCGGTAAGTCTAAAGAGACTTGAAAAGAATTTGAATCCAATTTCGGAAATGTCTGAACAACAAGGGTTGCAAGACAACAGTATAACAATAAACTAGAAAAAACCGACAAATTATGAGACGGCTCATTGATATAACAGTATTGTTATGTAAGCAAGAGTTAAGTTTTCGAGGGGCATGATGAAAGCGAGCTGTCATTGAATCGCGGGAATTACATAAAAATGTTCTGTAAATTTTGCCTACCCTGGACATTTGACTACGAGCCGCCACTGCTGGAAGATTGTGATATACTCGTCCTGAATAGCGACTCATTTCTAATTGTCGTGGGTATGAACCAGAAATCTGTTCCTTTCTAGGTGATTTATTTGAAACTTTCAACCGAAGATATCTCAAAACTTGTTTTTTTGAGTTATCGCACTTTTGAACCAGACGATCGATATATGCTACAAATCAGCAGTAAAATCTATTTCAACATTCCGATGCGAATTCCCGTCGGAAACTCATTGAACAACACAGATAAAGAGAATTGGATACCATAATGTAACTACCGATAACACGAAAAATATCAAATAAAACTGAATTCATAGGTCCATCTAAAAGAAACGAATTAGAAACTAGACCAGTAAAAGAATTAATTACACTGGAACGAACACATTGACTGCATAGCAAACAAGAGATCCATGATAAAAACAAATACTCACTTCACTTTCGTCCACTGTGAAGAACAGCTTCCTGCTGAACTGAATAACAGAGGACTGAGGCTGCTGCAGATGTAATGTAGGCGAGGGAAAGGAACCATGTTCGTGTACAGGTCGTTCATATCCACATTCAGGGCACCTGGGAATCGTGACCCACTGAAACATAACCATAACATACTTCCTCATTATAGATTTTATGAGTTTCTCAATAATTCAGTTTCTTTATCATACTGTGAATAATATTCGCATGTCTAGTTAATTTTCTTGAACTATTATTTGAGTGATGTGATGTAAGTCCATCTGGATGTGAGCGAACCTGGTGATCCGTAAGACACGGACGGACACAATGTTCATGTATGGACACTATTTACACCACCCTTCATTTCTCCCCCTACAAATATTCTACCTGTCTACCTATCTATGTGTACATAGAGGTTGAGCTCTGTACCATAGTGTTCTAATCAGAAGTGTGTGAAGTGGTGGAATATGGCAAACAAATTGTAGGTTTCGTTTTAATTTCCAAGAAACATGGGAACAAGATTTATCTGTTTTATGATAGTGATAGTGAGTGATAGATTTATTGATATTAGTTCACAAAAGTACAAACAATAATTTAAAAAAATGATCTATATACACAAGTAGTTATACATAATAAATATACAATTTCCTAAACTAATTAATTTATCGCAAATGTCAGTAATTTATTGGTTCAAACTTGCACTTACGTCTAGTTTTAGTGCAGTTTAAACCAATCGTGATAACCATTAAACCTTTAAAACTTATTTATCTGCTCCTTTTCACAATTTTCTACCATGAACATTTTTAAATTAATTTTTCTTCTTTTTTTCTTCTTTTCTTTACTTTAAACATCTAAATCTATTCTACAACTTTCATATTTATGTTTAATTAAAGGTTCACTTATGCCTATTAACTAAAAGTGACACAAGTCCTCAAATTGCAGAAAAGAATACTCAAAATCATTAAAAAAGTTCCTATTCGGACTGAAAGTATAAAAATTTTCAGAGAACTAAAAATCCTACCTGTACCCTGCATATATATTTTAGAAACAGTGTGCTTTATTCATCAAAACATAGATTCCTTTAAAACAAATTCAACCTATCATGAGTATAACACCAGAACATCCCAAAACATACATCTGAATTTCCACAGGCTTACCAGAAGTCTTAACAGCGTATCACATAGAGGCAGCAATTTATATAATAAACTTCCACAGAAAATCAAAGAACTTAACATAAGAAAATTCAAAAAAGAGGTAAAGAACATTTTATTAACACATATGCCATTTTGCACAAATGAATACCTAAATTTAAAATTTTAGAATTTAACGTTTCTTGATACTGCCCTTGACCATTTATGTTTCAGGTAACTCAGAGTTGAAGAAAAGACAGGGGAAAGCAACAAGAGAAGATACTAGGTAGAACAGTGGAGACTGAAGATCAAGCTTGTCCTATATGTATTTTTTTTTCTCTCTTTTTTTGCATGTCACTTAATATTAAACTGTTAAATTTATTTAGAATTAAGTCTATTTTTGTATTATATTGTATGTTATGTCATTTTTCTTGTGTACTGACGACGCCATGAATGCTTGTAATTCTATTCGGCTAATAAAGATCTAATCTAACCTAATCTAATCTAATCTAATCTAATCTAATCTAATTCTTCCACGTCATCATACTGCATCCAGGTTAGCAGTTGTTGACATATAGCCAGCGCACTGCAATAGCTGAATCGGTATTTCTCAGTGAGTGCAGCAGGTCAGTCTAAATTCCTGCTACATGCTTGTCAGCAAGTTATTTGCTTATCATTTATACACTTGCAGCATACATGTAAACATACTTGACATATTAATTACGTAAATCAATATCAATTACAGTTACAACATTCTTTTCCATGCTCACATTTTCGTTTAATACTATTCTACTTTTTATTAAATTTATTTTTATGTGTAATCTTATTGAAATTCAAGATCTTGAAATATACAAATTAATTTGATGTTGTCTTCATAAACAAAGAATTTTACTACTAAATACATCTTTCTTGTTCAGATTATTATTATTTATTTATTTATTTTTTTTTTTTTTTTGGATTTTCTGATTATAGGAAAGTTAAGATTTTGTTGTTGCCTACCTCTTAGTAAATAGTTTTGTTCGGTACTTCTATCAGTATTTGTATTTTATTGTTCATAATTTTTTCTGCTAGTGTTTCTATATGGCCTTTTACCTCTAATTAAGTGATTGTCCTCAACTTCATCTTCCTATCTGTTTTATGAATAAAAGTAAAGTTCAAAGCCTCATCTGTTCAGTTAAGATTTACATAAAACATCATAATAACAGATGACACTTGGATCTTGAACATAAGAAGGATTTTGTCGAACATAAACTTATAGATAAGAGTTTAAAATAAGATTGTTAAAAATGGTTTATATTAATAAAATAGTTGTTACATGCGATAAAGCAATGTGTTATTTTTATGTCCTTTGATTGATTGATTAAAAATTTACTGTCCATGGGCAAGTTTGAACCCTAGAACTCTGAATTTAACAGCAATCATCTAACCATTCACCCACCAATAATGATTAAAAAAAAGGCTGTGATAAAAAATTAATTTAGTTGACTGCAATTAAAATATCAAGAAAGAATGCCTTTACCTAGTAAGATGTAGGAGCATGTTGACAACAATACTGTTCATATCTTGGAATGGCTTGCAAGAAGCGATGTATCTTGCCACTCCTTGCATACTTTTAGAAGATTTAAGACGACTGCAAATATCCAGCAAAGCCTACAAACAAAAGACAAGTAAAATGAAGCACATGTACATTTTTTTGTTTTCAGTATTAACCATGAAGTGTACTAAATGGAGCTGATGTTACTTTCCAATTGTACAGTATTTAGTGTTTTACATCCCATCCATGGTTCTAATACTGCTCGCTTTTTCAAAGATATCCCACCTTACATTAAGGCGACGATATATTGTTGTTCACTGACAAACACAATAAACCTTCAGGCTGCAGTGCATCCAGAACATAGATAAAAATTAGACATTTAAAAGTATTTCTATAGCGAGTTTCGTAATTAGCAAAAAGATGTTACAAAAGATTACAGTATAAAAAGTAGAAGTTTTATATGGATTTATGCAAATTTAATTACATGAATCCGTGGTGCTACAGCCCTTTAAAGGCCCAGACCGATCAGCCAACTGCTGGCCTCAAGTTCGCATGCAGTAGCAGAGGTGGACGATCATCCAACCAGAATGGAGGTATCGTGTGGATAGCACGATGATCCCCCAGCCATTACAGCTGGCTTTTGTAACCAGATTTCACTACTCATCGTAGCTCCCCAAGTCCATCACAATGCTGGGTAGGGACCGTTCCCATACACTGGCCAAAATATGAGAAAATTATGTCCCCCTATGAGGACTCAAACCAGCATGCATGGCATAACGTGAGCCCTAGGCAGGATGCCTTAGACCACGATGCCATGGTGCGGGACAGAATAAACCTTTCATGTTAAAATGTTACAATTTTTCTCTCTTGTACCTGGAACACAGATACTTCAGGTCAAAAAGATGTCACATATTAACTGATTTAATTGAAAATCAGTCTATTGAAATTTATTTTTTTATCATTACTACGTCCCATTATTTTAGTGTATATAACTGCAGTTTAAGCATTTCTATCAATTTCGTAAAAGTACAAGGTGGACCAGAAAAGCGGGCGATTTTAAACCTGAGCTATTTTCGGCTGAGTTTGGCTGCGAACATCCTTGTTGTGTTTAGAAGTATGTACTATTTAGTCAGGATGGAGAATTAGAGTGGTGCACATCGTGTGCATGCCATGAATGCTTATTACAAAAATGGCGATAGTATCATGACCTCACAGCGCTTCTTTTGACAGTATTACAACATTCGACGTAATGATCCAGTGCCAATGCGCATCTACCTTCTTGTAATGTCTGAAACATTTCGATTTCCTGTAGAAAGAATTTAAATCTTTATGCAACACACTAAAATGCGATACCCCATGAGAAACAGAGCGACGTCCAGCAGAACATTTAGGACTTCCTTCAAATGAAGTTCTTACAGCAGTGATGTTCTCTGGTGTCCGCATACTTCTTATTCTCCCTGTAGATAAGTTCCTTCGAAATTTTTCACCCACGCTTTGCTAGCTTGCACAGATGACAATAGATCATTATGACAGATATTGTAATTCTGCCCAAATAAGCGCCTTGCATTCAGGGAATCATCACTATTTTTAATAAGCAATGACGGCATATGCATGTAATCCACCACTCCAATTCTCCATCCTCACTAAATGGTATACACTCCTGAAGATGACGACGAAAATATTCGCAATGAACCCAACCGAGTTTAGCTGGAAAAGACCGAGGTTTAAAATTGTCCGTTTTTCGTATCCACTTTGTATAAACAAAAATACGTTACTTCGCTTTATGAAATTCTACCACACTATGCCAACAACCATACTTCAATATATTAGGTTAAGATTCAGATATAAATCTGCAAAACATCAGGGTGTTACCTTGTTGTCAACAGGAAACACACAGCTTGCATGTTCTGTAAGCTTTTTAGTAGCCAGAGTGACATTGTATGGGGCAGTAATTACATCTTCGTTTTCTGCAGGATACACACAATTTACAAATCTGGAAATAAGACATGACATTTATCATTTCAAACATACTGTTAATTGAAAATAGTTGTTAATGTTTCATATTTTCTACTTTAACATACCAGTCACAAAAAAGACTATACTTGTACATAGTATAGCCAAAAAAATGCAATACATCCTATAGGCCTAGTTTTATTTTTTAGAAATTTGGAAAGAAATTTTCGAAATCATTCCTTTTTAACGTCATTCTTATACAATTCTCTTCAAAACTTTTGTTACACGCTCTAAACATTGTCTTATATCTTCCTTGGCTAACCCTTTATGTTTTTATTAATCAATTATTGTAAAATTTTCTTCTTCTTCACACCAACAGACATGAGAACAGAATAGACGGTTTATAGCAACCTCACTGTCATTGCCACTGCCTTTTTGCAGAATAAATCAACATCATTTCCAAATTTTGGAGAGAGAGATAGCTGAGAGGTCCCGGGTTCGATTCCCGGTGCCGAAACGAATTTTTCTCAAATTAATATATATATATATATATATATATATATATATATATATATATATATACTCGGTGTTCATTTCAAAGTGTGTCATGACGTCACTGTTGTGAGTCAGCGATTTGAAGCGAGTTTCAGCTTTTATGTCAGAGAAGTTGCCTATTAATCAAGGCGTTCAATTTGAACTTGAGAACATGTACGGCACAACTTGAACGTCGTAGCAACAGATGGCGGTCTGTAAAGTCTGCGTGCTACCATAACCTCTTTCGAACTGTGTTTTGCGCGGGCAAGTCTTACGCAGGGTATTTGTTATCATAGGTTGAATACAGCAACATTCCACAATACAAATCAAATGCTCCGTGTCCATGTTGACCGTCGAAGTTAATGTCAGCAGATACGTAAGTAATAGTCTTAACCCTCTCCACATATCCCGACAATAAGAAAAAACTCACCTCAGTACGTGTTTCCAAACAGTTCACATTCCTGCCACCATAGGTGTTACCGTACGTATCGGTAAGTACTCTTCAGAATGAACGCCATACTTGCTAGGCAACTTCTCTGGCACATAAGTAATATGCCTCTGCAGAAGTGTAGGAAGATTGAATTCTCTAGGCTGAACGACTAGCCACATGACAGCATACAGCGAGCCATGACACGTTTTGAACTGAACACCCAGTATACTTATAGTCAATATTTTATTCAATGAGGACGGCGAGGTCTCCTATATGAATATATGTATATATATGCACCTAATGTTTGCAATGCAAATGAAACAAGGCATTTGTATGTTGAACTAACTAACATTTATCCAAAAACAAGCTCTTCCATAGAATACATGAATGTTCAGTGAAAACAGGCTGTTGTGAAAAAGAGTTTCAGATTGTAGAATTTTCTGCTATGCGTATGAAATGAAAATTGCCTGTAATTAAAAAACAAAGCGAAAATGACTATACATATGTATATTTACATGAACTTTTTTACTGTTTTTAGATCCTCTCTGCATTCCCCAATGGTTTCCCGCGTATTAGTTAACACCCTGTATATTCATTTCTATTTCACCGTGTAATTTCTATAAATTAATTATTTTTAGATAACATTACCTTCCTACATAAGGAAAATTATCGGCAAGGATTTCAATCGTAGCAGAACCCAAGCCTGACCCTGTGCCACCACCGAGTGAAAACAAACACAAAAATCCGTGAAGCCGGTCACATCTTTCAGCAGAACGTTGTAACAGATTTAATATCCGCTCTTGATATTCTCCTCCATGAGCATAAAAACCTTCTGCCCTGCCAAGAAATTAAAGCAGACTGATTTTATTACATGGAATACAACAGCAAGATACTCAAGACATGAGGCACTGTATATCACAACTGGTTGAATTGTTTATGCCTTAAATTTAATTAAGTTACTTGTTTTGTATTATACATACAGCTCAACTGATGAATGATCGTTTGCGTTTGTAAATTTAATAATCTGATTGGCTAGGTACTGTATATTTTTAGTAGAGCCATCGATGTAGCTCAGTCAGCAGACTCGCTGGGCTGCTGATCCGGAGCTGCGTTCGGGCTTGGGTTGGATCCCCCTTTGGTCTCACTGAATGGTTTCTTCCGAGGTTTTCCCCAGCCGTGGAACTGAAGCAGGATGGCCTATGGCGAGTCCTCGGCATCAAACCCTTTGATTTGATTACCCCCCTTTGATTTGATTACCTGGGTTTTTCTGAGGTTTTCCCCAACTAAAAGGCAAATTCAGGGTAATATTTTGGCGAATCCTCGGATCTCACCTCATCTCACTACATCTCGCCAAAATATTGTAAAAAATTGCACAACATTGTAAAAATTGTAGAAAATTACTAAATTGTAAAACTATAAAAATTTGTAAAAATTGTAATTGTAATATTGTAAAATTTTGACTTGTTCCACATCTTAAAGCTTCATTGCTCATGTAAGATCTATGGAATAAAATAAATGAATGAATGAATGTGCATATCAAAGGCAAACTCGACAAAGAATCTGAATTGCAATAGCTGCGGATATTAGGAGTGAACTCGACAAAGAATCTAAAGAATTCTGTCTGTGAATTTGTTTTCTTATGTTAGTGTGATGTACTTGTTATCTTGTGTTTGTGCTGTGGTTATTTGTTTCATGTGATTTGCATCTTAATTAGAAAAACTAAAATGCAACATTGTATACAGAACATACTAAAAACAGCTAAAAGAAAAAGAAAAAAAAACGCACGCACGCATGTGCACACGCACATGCACACACACCCCTTCACGCTCGTGCGTGCAAAGGGTCCACGAAAAGAATATGGTAAATCGCTTTTTGTTTATTTTATTTGTGTTTTTTGTTCCCATCTACTAGCCCACAAAGTGAACTATCTTTGTAGTAAATCAGAATAGCAAAAAGCCAAATGAGATATAAATTAATAATGTCTTATCAGTGTATCAAGTTGAGAAATGCTTCCCTATACAATCTAAAAAAAGTGACTTAAGCAAGCATGTTCTTTCCATGGACCCTTCAAATACAAGCCAACATGCTACAGTTGGTACGACTTTTACATCAAACAGTTTGGTAGATCTTTTCAAACAGAATACATCACCTATGCAGGAAACATCACCAACTCTAACCATAACTACAACAATACAATAGAAATGGCAAATTTTACACATTGAATCGGAAAGCATAAACTAAACACACTGGTACTAGAATTCGAAATACACAGAGTGAATCATAAGTAATGGCATTCATTTCAGAGGTTATTCTATGAGATATTTCAAACAAAAAATTGTAATAGAATTTTGCTCGTTTTTGCTTCCTTTTGAAGATAAAAATTGTTTTATGTGAAAAATTTCATAACGTGTTTTGGGAAAGCCATTGATTTAATTCCCAATATGCTCAGTCAAGTTGAGAGATCAGTGTATTATGATAATAAATGACTGCAAGAATTTTAATTTTGTCCTTTAAATGTACAGAAATTTGATTCGATCAAATGTAACTTCCCGTTCTGCAAAGGAATTTTACAATGTTACATTTGAGGGGTTTGGGGGAAAAACCAGGCAACTCCAATTTTTTTCATTTTTGAGTTGTTTATGCATAGACAAAAAAATATGCTCTATCGTTTGGCCGAAGAACCAAGTAGTTCCAAGAATTACATTCACAGTTATAATGCATTTTGGACCTGCCTCTTCTGTACATGCTTGGTAAGTTGGCGGTAAGTTTTTCTTCATTATCTTGAAAAGTACTGAATTGGAACTGCCTGGTTTTTCCCCCAAACCCCTCATTTGTTTGGATCAAATTTCTGCACATTTAAAGGACGAGACTAAAATTATTTCAATTATTCATTATCATAATACACTGGTCTCTTAAATTGATTGAGCAAATTGAAAATTCAATGAATGGCTTTTCCAAAACACACTATAAAATGTTTTATGTGAAACCATTTTTATCTCGAAAAGAAAGCAAAAACGAGCAAAACTGTATTAAACGATGAAAGAGTAATGGAACGGAGAAAAATTCTCTCCGGCGCCAGGATTTGAACCCGGGTTTTCAGCTCTACGTTTTTATTTGAAATATCTCAAAGAATAACCCCTTGAAATTAATTACATTACTTACAGTTCACCATGTATGAACACACTCAGACATAAACACAACATATTGGTATCCTCAACAGTCCACAGAATTTCAAAACACACACCTTGTTCAACACAATACCACAGTCTAGTATATACAGTCGCGAAGCTCAATACGTAGTAAATATGCAAACATTAGATAGTTGCTCACCACTAGGATCGCTAATATCGCCTCATTACAGGCAATGCAAAATAGTACGTCACAGTCTATTGTTTCTAGCACCCTCAAAACTCAAGTTTCGTGACTGTATGTAGTAGACTGTGACAATACTATAATCTAATATACTAATCACAGACAAACCCCCACTAATATCCACACATTCTTTTCCTACAACACTGACTAGGCTGTTTTAAAATGGCGCACATTACGCCGAAACCAATACAAAGATAGAGACCCTTCTTAAGTTTCAATAATTAATACAGAACATAATTAAAAATCATTATATTATTTGATATAAGTGTTGTGAATCGATAATGAATGTATATTTTTTTAACTGTCTTCGTACTTACCAATTGTTTCCGGATCCAGGATAGTTTGTTAAGAGACAAGTATCATCAAATAAGTTGCGGAACTGGCCAGTGCGAAAATGTGCCACCACACTATCTTCCATATCAATACAGACAGCCTGGAACCAAACAATAGCAATTAAGTACTCGTATATGCCAAATAGAATATATATATATATATATATATATATATATATATATATCTCCCAGTTCACATTATGGTGATATTTGGCCTTTATTAATGTAATAGCTTTGCACATTGTAAGGCTGAAAAATTTGTTTTTAATAACACTTTTCAATTCATTAATTTATTACAGGTGAATTGGTGAAAATGTGATGGGGTCATTCCACTGTCACTCACATTACAATGTAACAACTCTCACCACCCGTTCTTAATTATAAACTTTCTATTCTTAATTGCATATTTTCATTTCATAAGATATTTCAATCCCCAACAGAAAGACTGAAAATAGGTGTACATTTATTTGATAAATAATAATTTATTAATAAGGAAAAAAATTAAATGTACTGTCACTCACATTACAAGACAAGGACAAGGAATATAATTCCTGTAGAATATAGTTAAATCATGAAAAATCTGCTAGATTTCTATCACTCACATTACTTGGTCAGAATTACTCAGCAGAAAAATTATTTGAAGTATAATTTATGCAAGGAAGACATTACAATCTATAAGTAATGCGATATAAAATGAAATGCAAGGAAAAGAAATCGTACAATTTCTAGCATAAAAATTCATTACCTTCAACCAGGTTTGAACAACCCTGAACCTCGGATCCAGACGTGAGTATGACAACTGATAGCCATTTGACCATCGAATACAAAGGAAATCGAAGATATAAGTGAAACATCATAAAATAGAGTCATCACACAATTCTGGTACTAAAAATAATTCGTTCCATGTACATTATTTTGAAGTGTGCGGCAAATAATAATAGCTGTAATATACTAAACAGAATAAAACAATTTCTTACCCTTGCTTTTATTTTTGCACTCTCCAAATCAGCAAGAGTTTTGTAATCAGCTTCTGATGTGCCATCTGGATTCCAGAAAAAACTGTGGAAGGCATCGAACAATCTTTTTTGAGTTTGAGTAGAACGCCGTTGTAACTGCTTTGAGTGGCATTTTCTCTGGGTTTCAATTCCATGTTCTTGCAGCACAAGTGGCCAGAAGGCACTGCCTATCTGGTTTCCACACTGGCCCACTGCAGAAGAAACATTTCCATTAAATAATAGTAAACTGAATGTAGCAAAATATGACATAACAAAACATAACTGCATTTCTTTTCCTTCCTGAGCAGGGCCAGTAGGCAAGCACCGCAACCTCCGTGTATTGGAATGATTAATTAAGTCCTTAGCACTGCTCTTCAAACACGTGTTTCACTGCTTGGTGCCATTTTATCGATTCGGCTATGGCATGCAGTTCTGACGAAGTCCACAAACGCCCCTCTAACTCCCTGTTAATATACCGCCTCCTCAGATCGATGCCATCTATTCGCAATTCACGTGCTTGCGTCCTGCTGCAGCCTTTCACTAAATGATCACGACACCGCAGATTCTAGGACTCAAGGCGCCATCTATCCGAGGGAGCTACACTAATCAGTAGGGCTAGGATTTTGATGACCCATAAATCATAAAAAAAGTCCTAAAAACAATGCATTTATGACCTAAAAATCTTTAAAAAATGCCCTAAAATTGATC
Organism: Periplaneta americana; assembly: GCF_040183065.1. Classification (NCBI taxonomy): domain Eukaryota; kingdom Metazoa; phylum Arthropoda; class Insecta; order Blattodea; family Blattidae; genus Periplaneta; species Periplaneta americana. The sequence goes on from NC_091130.1 coordinate 155,137,520, forward strand.
TTATATAATTGCCTTAGTAGGAAAAGAAGTTTTGTACCACTTAATATTTAGACTAGTAATTAAATTAAATTTTACATAATTTTTTCTAAATAGTATACTTTAATTAATTATTTTATCTGATGTAGTTTCCATGTATGATCGTTCACCTCTGCGTCGGCATGTGGAAGTGAGGTCAGCAGTCGGCTGGTCAGTCTTGGCCCTTCATGGGCTGTAGCACCATGGATTTACTTTACTTTTAGTTTCCGTGTAGTCTACCACAAGGCCACTCTTATCCAGAATTGGCAGGTATAGATATTGAAGGGATGGTTGGACTGATCCATTACATGGGGTGTACTACGTTAAAATGGCAATATTTGTGTAGAAAAACGATTAAAATATTATACAAAATAATGAGTATTAATGGACAAAATATGTAAAGAAAATATAAAAGGAAATAGACATTATTTTACATTAATAATGGGGATTTATGGCCAAAATTAAACGAAAATGCCTAAAAAATGACCGAATAAAGCAAAAGATGCTCTTATGAGTTGAAACAGGCAAAAAATGCCCTAACAAATAATGTCTTAAAACACTCAGTTTATTACATAACATATAAATACTAAAGCAGCTATGTTTCTGGCTTACTAGAAAAAACATGCAATTTCATCAAAATCCTAGCCCTACTAATCAGTCTGCCATAATCAACTATAGAAGCCCCTATGACTCACTGGAAGTTATGCAGCTTCCTCTAACAGATGACACCTATAGGCGAATCCTGGAACCACATTTACCGTGATCTCCTGGTCGACCTGAAACTATTAAAGATGATACACAGAGCTGATGTTAATTAAGGTGAAATGAGTCCGACGTCCAACACTGAAAGTTACCCGGCAATTCTGCTTCAAGTGGTTGAGGGAAAACCTCGGGGAAAAACTCCAACAGGGTAGCTTGTCCCAACCAGACTTGGACCTGTTCTCACTTATTTCACGGTCAGACAAGCTAACCATTGCTCCACAGTGGTGGACAATATAACAAAATAATAATAATAATGCAACACCTTCTGAAATCAGAACATGGCTTTGCATGTCGCCTTCGGTACTCTAGGGCATATTTACTAAAGTATCACTGGCACAGCTAAAGAGCAAAGTAGAGGTAAGATCTGAGAAACGAAAAGAGCGAAAGAAAGAGTAGGCCCCTTAATACAAATACCAGTGATAGGTAGGCCAAGATAGCCCCACTTTCTGCCTCAAGGTTAGAAAGTTTGATTTAAGGACACGCCTATAATACGTGACTAGATTTTGTTGGGGGATAGCTTCCTCTATTCTCTCGATATGCGGCTAGGACTTCTTGTGCAACGCAAATCTGCTTCTTACAATACGTAATCGTGTTGTAAAATATCCTCTGGTTCGTATAGCTCCAAACGCGACGTAATATATATAGGAACTTTTTGTGGTTATGTAATAGCAATCGGTCTACGATTGGATTGGCATACAGCGCTCACACTATTCACACAGTCTTCCTTCTTTCATTTAGAAGGTCATTTAAGCGATTTCGGGACATTTCTCGTGTGTTGCAAAGCGGTGTGCCTTTCTCCTTATTTCACACCCTGCTCATAGCTAGGCTTTACATTCACATTACAGCCAGTCACTTTATAAACATTCTAATCCTAATTATACTTTGAATATGTTTTCATACCTTGAACTGTAATAAATTCACTCATCATGAACTAAAATTACACTGATCTTGATCATTATTATCATCTACTGTCCATGGTGCCATAGGCCTACTGCTGCTTTGTATTGAGTGGAACCAATATTACATAGGCCTAACTTCTTCCCAGTATTAAGAATTCCACGCCGACCGCAAAATAATGTCACGTCATTCAAACATTATAGGGTGCTAATCGTGTAATTCGTATACATCCTACTCAATAATATTCAGTAATACCGTAATACTGAATCCAAATTCACCGCCACCATTTCTCACTACCTCCATTTCCAGTGTCGCCAACCCATTTCTTAAAAACTCACCATAAAAACACTGAATAAATCGCTAAACTGCTATATTCTCAATTTAAAATCCTAGATCACAGAATATGATCTAGGGCAAAATGAGACTGCTCCCGCTGTAAGTATTAAAAATAGCTAATGTCTATATCTTCAATAAAAATTTCATACACTTTATCCGTCAAACTGACACTGGAAAACGCCATATCTAGCGGGAAGAATCGTTGTATTGGCAACACTGTTCGTTAAAACAACACCGCACCAATATCGTCTCTCGAATTTCCCTCCAAAACTTAACGTATTTAATTTTTCTTGTTAATGCAGAATTCGTTTCGGCAAATTGTTTGGCCCACAGAATTGACGGTGCTTTAAGGTCACTATCACATATCACTTTTGCACGCGCGTTAATTTGGTGTAGTATGTTCCACAAATAGTGACTGATGATTTATAGTGCCTTTCCCCCATTATTGTCTCTACCAGTTTGTACAAACTGTTTTACAGTAAAACCAATTACCCGAAATAATGGGTCTAATTTCCCCTCCCCCCCTTTTCTTAAGAGTTAAACGGTCACGCGCACTTAAAAACACACTGGGTACAGTATTACCCAATCTAAATATTAATTCTTCACCATTTCTTTATGTAAAAGGCCGAAATTTTCTCTTGTTCACCTACTTTTATGACAACAATGTCACGTCTGCTTAATACTAGGGGTGGGTTCATCTGGCTCGTAAACGTGTTGCCCTCGCATTCGTTCCCCTGACCTGCTTGTCTTTGGAATTTATCCTTTATTTTCCCCATAAAGTTTTTTTAAATTAAAAAAAAAAATTGAGTGTACCGTCCATAGTAGGTAAACACAGTACATAGTGTAATTTTTAAATTCGCTTATAAAAATTCAGTTATAAGACTTGCACTTGCTTGCTTACTTACAAATGGCTTTTAAGGAACCCAAAGGTTCATTGCCGCCCTCACATAAGCCCGCCATTGATCCCTAAGCAAGATCAATCCAGTCTCTATCATCATATCCCATATACAATACGTGCAGTTCTGTGTTGTGACTTTCTCCATTCTCCTATAACTTCATCCCGCTTAGCCCCAAATATTTTCCTAAGCACCTTATTCTCAAACACCCTTAACCTATGTTCCTCTCTCAGAGTCAGAGTCCAAGTTTCACAACCATACAGAACCGGTAATATAACTGTTTTATAAATTCTAACTTTCAGATTTTTGGACAGCAGACTGGATAATAAGAGCTTCTCAACCGAATAATAACATGCATTTCCCATATTTATTCTGCGTTTAATTTCCTCCTGAGTGTCATTTATATTTGTTACTGTTGCTCCAAGATATTTGAATTTTTCCACCTCTTCGAAGGATAAATCTCCAATTTTTATATTTCCATTTCATACAATATTCTGGTCACGAGACATAATCATACACTTTGTCTTTTCGGGATTTACTTCCAAACCTATCTCTTTACTTGCTTCAAGTAAAATTTCCGTGTTTTCCCTAATCGTTTGTGGATTTTCTCCTAACATATTCATGTCATCCGCATAGACAAGCAGCTGATGTAACCCGTTCAATTCCAAACCCTCTCTGTTATTCTGGACTTTCCTAATGGCATACTCTAGAGCAAAGTCAAAAAGTAAAGGTGATAGTGCATCTCCTTGCTTTAGCCCACAGTGAATTGGAAAAGATCAGATATAAACTGACCTATACAGACTCTGCTGTATGTTTCACTGAGACACATTTTAATTAACTGAACTAGTTTCTTGGGAATACCAAATTCAATAAGAATATTATATAAAACTTCTCTCTTAACCGAGTCATATGCCTTTTTGAAATCTATGAATAACTGATGTACTGTACCCTTATACTCCCATTTTTTCTCCATTATCTGTTGAATACAAAAAATCTGATCAATAGTCGATCTATTATGCCGAAAACCGCACCTCAATAATTTCATCTACGTACGGAGTTAATCTTCTCAAAAGAATATTGGACAAAATTTTGTACGACGTCAACAAAAGTGATATTCCTCGAAAGTTACCACAGTTGGTTTTGTCCCCCTTTTTAAAAATAGGTTTGCACACTTTCCTTAAATCAATTTTCAATTTAGTTTTGGTTAACAGAGATTTCACTGTAATTTTACGTTCATTGTTATTTTTTTTTCTCATCTCATCTCGTTTTCGTATCAAAGTCTGTTGTGGTTCAGTGTAGGATTAGGTAATTTCAGGGATATAAAATGGAACAATTCAAACCGTTAAATTGTTTTATTATAGTAGACAGTACATAACACCATGGACCTCACTTCTCGTCTGGCTTGCTGAACACCAGTGTGTAGCCACACTTGCCACAGTAATGCCTGTCTGCCATGGCAGCCATGAACACACCAGGCCATGAACACACCAGCTCCACACTGTTCTGACGGGCACTCCCGACGCAGGCGGTGAATCTTCCCATTCTCATCCACCTGAACAGTCAAGTTACGCTCATGAAGCCAAAGTTTTAATACCAGTACGTAACTGGATGATATTTTCCCTAAAAAAGTACACTACACACAAATGTAACTTAAAATCAGGGCATGTTATAAGTACAGTTCGTCAAAACATGACAGAGCATTATAAATCTTAAAAGAATAATTTGTTTCTCATGAAAATACACAAAACTAGTTAAACTCTATATACAAACTGATGCATTGACTGGAACTCAGGTCTCCAGCAAATTAGCAAACATTAGTTATATTTATGTCATGCACCAGCTCTGTGGAGGTAGTTAAATTTCAACGAGTTCCTCGTGGAAAACAGTATTGCTGAAGCAACACAATGACTAGATTTTTTACAGTTAACACAACTCTCACCTAAATAGACTTCTCAAAAGAGTTGTTGGCAAGAAATGGCAAATTTTTAAGTAATTCTAAATCATTACACCTCTGCTTAGAAGCACAAGCTCTCCATACCTTGTAATATTTAAGAACTGCAAGCTTAACCTTCTTCTTCTTGTGCTTGATTTTCTTGGGGGTTGAGTAATTCTTCTTCTTGCGCTTCTTTGCTCCTCCTCTCAGGCGAAGCACCAGATGAAGAGTGGATTCCTTCTGAATATTGTAGTCGGACAGAGTTCGACCATCTTCCAACTGCTTTCCAGCAAAAATAAGACGTTGCTGATCTGGAGGAATACCTGTCAACACATTGAACAGTGATAGGTTACAGCAATCTAATTTATGTCATGTTTTTTTAGACTTTCCCTATAGATGAAAACATCTACAGTGTAACACTGTATACTGAGAAGTATACCCTCCAACTCTTCTACAAAAAGGATCTTTAAATCACAATCTGTCATTCATTTATGTATTAAACGTACAGCTTGTCCAAGTCAAGTCTGTGAGTGGGGATATCGGGATGGAATGTAGAGGCAAAACACAGTTGCCACATAGGTCACTTGACGCTCAGATTTCAACGTGTGCACATCGTTTAAAATACACTACGGAGCGCATGGATTTTTTGTCCTTGTCTTCAGATAAAGGCAACAGTTACGCTGCCTCCCCCCTCATGCAACTTTCTCTCCTACACCCACGCTTGCCAATCAGAATGCCAAACCTCACTGTCAAGCAGAAGTAGAAGTACAGTCTATTTCAAAGCGTCTTAAATTGTTACCGCTCTATGAACTGAAGCACAGTAGGAAAACTTTGCTGTCATATGAGACTGTACTGGTCTCTCTCGTTACCGCCTCCTTTCACTACAGAACTGCCTCCAACTTCCCCTCTCGGCTCGCAGACTTAACTTGGTCGAGCTGTACAATATAATATTAATATTAAAGGAGTAAAACTACTTCAAAACAATCCAAGAGTCTTGCTTTTAAAGAAATCCCATATTTAGGAAATACATTACACATCCTGTTTTGCCATTTTACCTCCCCACACTATCACTTATCTGAAGTGCCCTCTAGAAGGTTGAAAATGAGAGTTATTCCCAAAAAAAAAAAAAAAACACACACACACACACACACACACACACACACACACACACACACACACACACACACACACACACACACACACACACACACACACACACACACACACACACACACACACACACACACACACACACACACACACACACACACACACACACACACACACACACACACACACACACACACACACACACACACACACACACACACACACACACACACACACACACACACACACACACACACACACACACACACACACACACACACACACACACACACACACACACACACACACACACACACACACACACACACACACACACACACACACACACACACACACACACACACACACACACACACACACACACACACACACACACACACACACACACACACACACACACACACACACACACACACACACACACACACACACACACACACACACACACACACACACACACACACACACACACACACACACACACACACACACACACACACACACACACACACACACACACACACACACACACACACACACACACACACACACACACACACACACACACACACACACACACACACACACACACACACACACACACACACACACACACACACACACACACACACACACACACACACACACACACACACACACACACACACACACACACACACACACACACACACACACACACACACACACACACACACACACACACACACACACACACACACACACACTCACACACTCACACACTCACACACACACACACTCACACACTCACACACACACACACACACACGTGTCTAAGTCACGAATTTGAAAAGAGCTTTGTTTATATATATCTTACCTTCCTTGTCTTGGATCTTGGCCTTTACATTTTCGATCGTATCAGAAGCCTCGACCTCTAAGGTGATGGTCTTCCCTGTGAGGGTTTTCACAAAAATTTGCATCTTGGCGCCTACTCAGTCACCTGAAAAAGCAAAGGAGCTAGGTTGCAATGAACATGGCATGGGGAACAAACAAACTTGGAGTCCACAGCCTATCACAGGGACCGTATTTTTATGGGGGGAGGGGAAGAAAGTGATTTCAGTGTTTAACTTGCAACTATTTCAGTACGTTTTCTTAAATATGTTTTCAATTCTTCGTCCTAGGGAATAAGCGTTTAAGTCAAAATAGCTAGTTCTAAGGCCAGAGGTTTGGAGAGAGAGAGAGAGAAACACTCTCTCTCTCTCTCTCTCTCTCTACGAGATATCAAATTTGGGAAACTTCAATTTCAATAAGGACTTGAAGTCAAGCTTTGGGACATTGAGAAACAAATGATTCATTTCAGTCTAAAATTGTAACTCAACAATTCAAGTTGAATGCCCGATTTTTATTATTCTGCAGTCCATAGCAAGTAGAAGACTGAAAAATGTTCAATTCTTGTTCAATAAATGTCAGCAGTCAGCAACTATCAAAATGTTGTACTTTCAACCAAATGTTAACTCAGATTTCGTGGATAGTTTAAATATGCCACATCTGACCTACAGGCCATACTTTGCCCATCACTGGTAAGCATTTACTCATTTCATAGAAAATTGAAATACTTTATCATTTTCACTGAGAGCCATTCTGAATCTGACGTGTGATATGTGTTATATCCCAATTTTTTTACAAGCTGATTTCAAATAGCGGTGTGCAATGTTTAAATCTCATGAAACATTAGTTAAAATTAAAATATTTGCACTTTTGTAGCACTATATGAGACAGAAACGTGGACATTATCACAAAATGAAAAGAAACAATTAGAAACATTTATAATGTGGATATGATATGTGAAATGGACAGAGTAAGAAATGAAACTGTGTCAGAAAGAGTAGGTGAAGAAAGGATGATGCTGAAACTGAACTAGGCTGTGTCACTGGCTAGGAAGAAACTGCCTACTGAAAGATACACTGGAAGAAGTGAACTGGAGAAAAGTTGGGCTGAAGGATATATCAGATTGCAGACAACATTAAGACATGAGCTATAAGCAGAGACTAAGAGGAAGGTGGAAAATAGAAAAGATTGGAGAATGATGGGTTTGCACTAAAAGACCTGTCCTTGGGCAACTATGAATGAATGGACATGACAAAAAGATGTGTAAGCATTTAAATTACTTAAAAAAAAAAAATAATAATAATAATAATAACAACAACAATAGGTAATAGTACTTACGCTTGTTCTGTATGATTGTGAAACTTGGACTCATTTTGAGAGAGGAACAGACACTAAGGATGTTTGAAAGTAAGGTGCTTAGGAAAATATTTGGGATTAAGAGGGCTGAAGGTACAGGAGAATGGAGAAAGTTATGCAATACAGAAGTGCACGCATTGTATTCTTCACCTGACATAATTAGAAACATTAAATCCAGACGTTTGAGATGGGCAGGGCATGTAGCACGTATGGGCGAATCCAGAAATGCATATAGTGTTAGTTGGGAGACTAGAAGGGAAAAAGACTTTTGGGGAGACCATGACGTAGAGGGAGTATATTAAAATGGATTTGAGGGAGGTGGGATATGATGATAGGGACTGGATTAATCTTGCTCAGGATAGGGACCGATGACTAGCTTACGGGAGGGCAGCAATGAACCTCCGGGTTCTCTAAAAGACATTTGTAAGTAATAGTACTTACACAGGGTTGATATAAATGTAACCAACATAGGCTACTAAAATTACGTATATCTGAGATATATATCTAGCTAATTTCTCTTGTTCCAATCAGTTACCTCCAATTCGTTTGCAGCTTTACAATGTTAGAGGCTACTACATTGTGAAGAGCAACTTTTTAACTATTTCCCAGTCATATTTTCATGACATCAGCAGTAAAAGGGGGTGTGGTCTGCATCACAATCAGAGCACTTCCCCCCTCCCTTCCAAGAAAGACCAAGTGCTCAATTTAACAGGATATTGAGTAGAATCTGGGGTCTTTTGAGCAGTTTTGGCAAACGGAAAAATAACAATACCAAAAACCAGGATCTTTCAGGCCATAGCAGTTGCTCTATCAACTGAACTACCAGACACATGGTTGATATTAAGGTGATAAATGATAAGTTAATTACTAATCACTTCATGCCCTTAATCATACCTCTTATTAGAGTTATTAATAAGAGGATTTTTGTTGAATTGTTGGCCATTAGAGAAGAGAGGACTTCCTGTATACATGGAATATACCAAAGTAAAAAGGTAAAGGATCCCCATAACATGCCATGAAGGCACTTGGGGGGCATGGAGGTAGAGCCCCATGCTTTCCATGGCCTCGGCACTAGAATGAGGTGGTGTGGTCGACACCATGCTCTGACCAACTTTTACCCCCGGAAAGACCAGGTACTCAATTTTATAGGAGAGTATTCTGAATCTCACTGGTGAGCAAACCGATGGCATCACAGTGTTCCGAATTCCACCGATGACGTCATTGATGCTCCACCAGTGCCATCAACTTGCAGAGGTGGTGGCAGTCTCCATCAGCCGCCATCAGTGAATCTGATTGGTTCTTGTATAGGGTGGGAATTAGCAGACGAATGACATCGTGCACTGTTGTGTCATGGCGGTGTGTTCTGCTGTATTGTTTGTAATGAGCACAACGTAAAAACAATATGTTAATGGCTTATGAGCGAACATGTCAACGGACCAGTTATTACTACCGGTTCAAGAAATAAATTGTTTATGCTATCTTTTCTTTGAACGAGATGCAGGAGGAAAATTTCGCAAAATTTTGCTAGCGTAGCACGGACAACAACTTGTACAGTCGCCATGACAGCCATCAATCCTTCCAGCAGTTTTGTTCCTTATTTCACTGCAACGTGATGTCATTGATGCCACAGGACTGGTGAGATTCGGAATACGCTGTACGAGGCTGAGTGAACTTCGGGGCCATTCTGAAAGTTTGGCAACGAGAAAAAGTCCTGTCACCATCTGGGATCGAACCCCGGACCTTCCAGTCTGTAGCCAGTTGCTCTACCAACTGAGCTACCCGGCAAAGTAATATATGAAAATAAGTTTGTGTAGTTATCAATGCTTTCCTGAAATTAACAAGGTGTGAAAATGGAGTTGTAACCAATACTGTCTTGTAACATGTACTAAACCCAAAACACTGTTCATCAAACTTTATTTATACTTCACCTCAACTTTACATACAATAAATGCAACTTTGTAATGAACATTAAACAAGCAATACCGCATTAATACAACCGTCATTTTCTGGATTGTTAGTGACCTGTGCATACTTTCCCCACACCACTTTGCCTGCTTGAGTAACAAGACCCAATTCACTGATATTAATCTCAATTATCGTTCCTTTCGTGATGACCCCAAGAGATGTGTACATGGGGGAGCTGGGATTTTTCTTCACTCCAATTATAGGTAAGCAGAAAGTTGCTTTGAGTTCTGGGTGTGTCACATGCGCCTTCTTGAACCTCAATGCCATTGGACGAATGAACCGTTCGAACTTGGGTGGCTTACGCGTGAATCCCTCACCAACAAATGTTACTTTGGTAACCATTCGTTTCCAAGCTTTCCGTCGACTCTTCCCCGTCCGCAGAACCCTGAAGACCTCGGAATCGGCCTGAGCTTTCACTTTCGGAATAGGGACATCCCATTTGCCTGCTTTTTCCTTCCTCTTCTGTTTAATCATATTTGAGAGCACTTTCGCACGGGACTGCACATCTCGATCCAGGAGGTACACAGGCAGAGCTCCGCCTGCAACCTTCTCACTGTTATTTTTCACTTGTTTTTCTTCATGTGTTTTGATTTTCTTTTTCATCTGGATCTTTTCCGTTCGACGCTGCTTGTTGAACATTTTAGCCTTCAGGCCTCGCAGCTTCTTGGCTTTCTCGGCCAGCTTATGCGGCTCACGAGCTTCCTTCTTCCTCTTGCGCTCATGGTAATCCAATCGATAGCCATACAGCTTACGATGACGCTCTATGTACTCGTTCTGCGGCATGATGAATTTGTATTAATGTCTGTAAAAAAAAATATCACATAACTTATTGTATTTACCACAAAAAAAATTCAGATTTGGGCATAGCCTATTATGCATGAAAACAAATGTTACACATCTCCCAACCAACTCCTTTCTCATCAATCAATCTTCTTAATGTATCCAGCTGTTTGCTGACAACATGAATTCCACTGTATTCTATTCAGTTATTGTTTTTCACGAGAAATGAGGGGTAACTCCTTTCTCATAAATACTGAAGACGAGACAAGACAATGAAATTATCTGAAGACACTTCCACGGTCAGATTCCAATAGATGACATCGAAATAGGTACAACATTACTGCATCAATGAACTAGAAATGGTAAAGGGTAATTCCATAATTATGTCAACCAAATTGCCATTTTCTCAAAGTGGTTCTAGACAATTCTTGAATGTTATACCAGAGACTTTAATGTCTATATTTTATGAAATCAAAGATAATTGTCCGTATTTTTGCATAAATCATATGCTGGCAGCACTGTGAACTGAAGATGTTTGGAAGTGAAGACATATGACAAGGATGATCCACTTCATGTAAAATTCCTTCGGCATGAGAGGAAGTCCAAGAAATTCTTTTCGCCTGCTATTGGTGATGAGGCTGATATTGACAAAGGCCAGGTTATAAAAATTCTACCAGAGCCACAATTTGATAATAGGCTTAAACTAAATTTTCAACATATCTAGTTTGATAATGATGTTCTTTAATTTGCAAATGCGTGTAATTTTGTAAATCATATTTGGAATATGTAGTGTCTGTCACAGTTTGTATGTCGTGTCTGTCACGAGAATATGGCTTAATATATACTTCATAAATGTTTCAAATGAAAAACTATCTGTAGCATATTAAGGAAGGATATTCTACCTTTCTATGATTATAGTACTAACAAAATAAGTTGCTAATATTGGAAGATATAGTACATTGTTGGACTTCCCTTTAATTTGTGTTCCTTTTCCTGTCGTGTCTGTCACAACATTACTTGTACTTAGATATCTGTAATAAATAGAGATTGATACTTGCTTCTTACATGAAAGTGTAGCTGTGTACATGCACTTTGTATCTGATATAGTTTAAAAGTCTGCTAATGTTATGTTGAAGTAGAAATAAATCTTTATATTTTTGTAGAGAGTCATTTGTCGTGTCTGTCACAAATGGAATTACCCTAAAGCAAGATCAAGTAATAGAGTACTTGGGAAAACATCTGTACTGTGCTTTCCACAAATCTCACAGCATGGCTGATTTGGAAAGTGGGATAAACTCCAGAACATGGATTGCACCCTTTCCCTCTTACTTCAAAATTCCAACCTTGTGCACACAAAATAAATTATTGGCACTGAAAAGTGCCTTTTCGTAAATATAATGATGCGCATTCGACAAACGCAGACAAATCTGCTCTTTTTAGTATTTACTTACTTACAAATGGCTTTTAAGGAACCCGAAGGTTCATTGCTGCCCTCACATAAGCCTGCCATCGGTCCCTATCCTGTGCAAGATTAATCCAGTCTCTATCATCATATTCCACCTCCCTCAAATCCATTTTAATATTATCCTCCCATCTACGTCTAGGCCTCCTAAAGGTCTTTTTCCCTCCGGTCTCCCAACTAACACACTATATGCATTTCTGGATTCGCCCATACGTGCTACATGCCCTGCCCATCTCAAACGTCTGGATTTAATGTTCCTAATTATGTCAGGTGAAGAATACAATGCGTGCAGTTCTGCGTTGTGTAACTTTCTCCATTCTCCTGTAACTTCATCCCGCTTAGCGCCAAATATTTCCCTAAGCACCTTATTCTCAAACACCCTTAACCTATGTTCCTCTCTCAAAGTGAGAGTCCAAGTTTCACAACCATACAGAAGAACCGGTAATATAACTGTTTTATAAATTCTAACTTTCAGATTTTTGGACAGCAGACTGGATGATAACAGCTTCTCAACCGAATAATAACAGGCATTTCCCATATTTATTCTGTGTTTAATTTCTTCCCAAGTGTCATTTATATTTGTTACTGTTGCTCCAAGATATTTTTCCACCTCTTCGAAGGATAAATCTCCAATTTTTATATTTCCATTTTGTACAATATTCTGGTCATGAGACATAATCATATACTTTGTCTTTTCGGGATTTACTTCCAACCCTATCGCTTTACTTGCTTCAAGTAAAATTCCCGTGTTTTCCCTAATCGTTTGTATATTTTCTCCTAACATATTCACGTCATCCGCATAGACAAGAAGCTGATGTAACCCGTTCAATTCCAAACCCTGCCTGTTATCCTGAACTTTCCTAATGGCATATTCTAGAGCAAAGTTAAAAAGTAAAGGTGATAGTGCATCTCCTTGCTTTAGCCCGCAGTGAATTGGAAAAGCATCAGATAGAAACTGAACTATACGGACTCTGCTGTATGTTTCACTGAGACACATTTTAATTAATCGAACTAGTTTCTTGGGAATACCAAATTCAATAAGAATATCATATAATACTTCCCTCTTAACCGAGTCATATGCCTTTTTGAAATCTATGCTCTTTTTAGTATTCTAAGACATAATTTGGTAGGTGCAATTCGTGTTCTAAAATTTTGCCCTGTTAGCCGAAATTCTGTTTCTTTCGAAAAATGCCGCCTCCCAGGCAGCAACACATAAAACATTGAACGCGTATAACATACAAAATTAGTGAAGCCATGATAATTAATCGGTATTGGACAGATTTGTTTTCAAACAGAAAGTTTAAAAATATGAAGTTATATTACTTAGCTTTCTTGCGGGACCGAGAGTTCTACTCTATTATACATGATAAAAGGTAAAGTGAGCCCAACTAAGACCTTACAGCTAAAAGTAGCTTGTACCTGTCCACAAAGCAGTCGCAAAAGAATATCGACAGTCGCTCATCATTATCACTAATTATTAAATGAAAGCAGGGCTTAAAACAATATCGTGAAGCTGACAACATACGAGGCTAGAAGCACGGCCTATACATTCCACATTCAGAATGCCATGCCTAGCTAAGCAGTGAAGAAACTTCAGTATTGTTCTGTTTCAAACAATGACCGAATGATTCCACTTTTGTTAGTGCTGTCAAAAAATATAGTTCTAACTTCTTTTTTAAAATGATTTCAAGAACTTCATTTCCAGATTTCATGTATTTCGAGAGTTGTTGTATACCAGCATGTTCTTTTAATCTCTAAGATAAATCGTTGACATTGATGAAATAATGTAGCCTATTCCCCCCGCCCCCAACATGTTTCATCTCAGAACAAAATTCCAGTTGGCTTTAAATACAATACGCCAACTTTTGACTTTCTCATAGTGTGCCTACTTAGACACACTCAGAAGTACTTTAGGTCTTAATTATATAACCCACACCTACGGTTTAAGTAGGGAATGAAAACATAAATTCACGTGACAGCAATCTTGAGCTGATGATTGAAAATGATCACAATAACAATTTTCAACATCTATCAGATTGAAGTTTAAAATATGGGATAATTTGTAAAAATTGCTGAAAATTGTTTTAGGAGAAAGAAGCAGGTGTCGTGTAACATTGTCTCATCAACTATATTCGTATCAATGTAATATAATCACAAGCATGACTGCTTACCTTTCACGATAATTTTCTTCTCTCACATAAAATTGTACACTTCAAATGCCATGACGAATAGCCTAAATCCTGAAACACTTCGCACAGAATGGCATATACCCAAATCTGAATTTAACCAAAACTGTGCTGTCTTAAAAGAAAATTCGATTAATCATAGAACACATGCACACAATGTAATTTTAATTCTATTCTACGTATGTATAATAAAGAAGGCATTATCACCCTACCCAAACAGAAGTACTGTATATCCTACACGTGGTAGATCACATTGTGTAACAAAATATCTTTAAATATTCGTTATAATCAGCCTTTCTAGAATAACAAATAAACTCACAACTGAAACTAAGCCTTCAAACAAAATGAATATAGGAAGATATTTAAAATGCTATGATCAGAAAACAAAATTCCTACGCATAACTTACTCACCTTAGACACACACCATATCCAATCACGAAAGAACTATTTCACAGGATACGGAAGTAGACATTTGCACGTAATCTCTAACCCAACGGCTTTATAATAACCTTTCGTTATTTAATGAGAAATATTAAATTGTATTAATCCTTAAACATTTAAACTTAATATTGATTTTGTCTAATGTTAGATGTACTTTATTATTAACTTATGTATTCGTAAACATTGTTAATAATGTAAATGTATATCACTGTTGCCATTTTGATTTTCCCATTTACCTCAACCTTCATTCCACAAGGGAAGTTTCCAATTTGAAATACGGAAAACATCTATAGGTCACTATTCGGTATGAGGAAAATGTGGGGGGAGGGGGAGAATGATGGCCCCTTCGAACATAAATTACTTTAATACTCGTAGAAAGAAACCATGCACATTCAAATCAACGGGACAGAATCCCAGCGAAGATCGTCGTAGCGAAACCGTAGCTTTAGTAGTCAGTGAATAGCACCCTAGATCATATATGTAACAGATAACTCCTCGCTACGTTAAAATCGGCAGCACTTTGAAGAAAACAACCGCCAGGATCGCCACCCGTCCGCCGTAAATGAACACGAGATGGCAGCACAGTCGCTAATGCTATTCAAATGGGAATTATGACGTGACTCCTTATGTAATAACTAGATGGCAGCGTAGTAAAACTGACAAAAGTTACTTGACGGTTGTCAGCCCACTTTGAGGTCTGTGGATATAGAGGGAAAAATTGGATCGGTGTCTGGTAGAGTTCCCGGGTAGCTCAGTTGGGAGAGCGTTGGTACGTTTAACCAATGGTCCCAGATTCGATACCCGGCCCCAACAATTTTTGCCTTAAAATTATTCAAATCAACTTTACAGGAAGTTATATCTGAAATCTTGATTTGCATAATACACATCACTGTTCGTTAACAGAAAACCACAATTTAAGTCACACAGAGTTAGTGTGCACTCAATGTTGGTTGCTTGACGGCTGTCAGCCCACTTTGAGGTCTGTGGATATAGAGGGAAAAATTGGATCGGTGTCTGGTAGAGTTCCTGTGTAGCTCAGTTGGGAGAGCGTTGGTACGTTTAACCAAAGGTTCCGGGTTCGATACCCGGCCCCGGAACAATTTTTCCCTTGAAATTATTCAATCTATATTATGTTTTGTGATTAAATGCACGGTTAATTAGAAAATTAAGTTTGAAGTTTCAGCAGTCTGATAACACATGCTTCTCGTGATACAGATGTAAGAGGTCAGCATACTCGGTGTGTCTCGCTAGACGATCTGTTCCCTGGCACTGTGTTGCAACCAACTCGCAGCATGCAATGGTAAATTTATAAGTTTTTAAAATTAAATTTACACGAAAACCATTCCCAATATTGAAATACGCCAGAGGGGTAAATTATTCTTTATTAGTTTTCTATCAATATTGACAAAATCAAGATCCTACTTGTAATAGTTATCTAATAAAGAGGTTGTTAAACATTTGAGGAAAAAACTATTAACTTTCCACCAATATGATACTATAGTTTTTTGTTACATACAACATGAGGTATTTGTTCTGAACCTTTAAGTACTGATTAGAAGAATGCGAAGCAAAACTTTTCTACCATTTCTCATCTCCAATTAGATGTTATTGCTACAGCTAAGATGCCTGTTTCAAGATGCAATCAACTGGGCAGGTGGAAGAAAGATATTGTTCCTGTTCAGTAAGTTCACATCTGATCTTATTTGACTAAAGAACAATTATTTTTAATAAATGCACTACATTCCTTATCAGTCTGTATTAAGCGACGCCCATCTCTCTCTCTCTCCCTTCTGCATGTTCATACTCTGCATTTTTAGTACAATTATTATGTTTACTGCTTACACAAAGTTAAGCCTCTCATATTTAAAAGTAATTTTGGTAATTAACGATGCCTTCAATGTGTCGACCTTCAATTTTGTTTTTTATGTTGGTTGGTTCATTCTGGCAAAAACTCTTTCTACAGAAGTACTAGCTGCATATAGGGGTAAGCCAAATTCTACAATTTTAACAATGTTTCTGAATGAAAATAGACAGGAGAAATGCTGGAACTTCCTACCCATCTCATATGAACTTCCTTTTCTTTATTCTACTGAATGACTTGGTATGCACTGGCAAACTGCTTTACATAAACAAATTCAATGACAGTGCTTTGTCATCAATGCAATGTTGAAATTACTAGACACGTTTGTAATGATATCTAAACACATTTCAACATTATTCCATTTTGGGGCATTATTCAACAAGATTTTCTTTAATTTTCTAACAAAATAGGAAAATAAGTTTCCCAAAGAATGTCTATAAGCAGGACTATCCATTCAAAACAGGATGTCTAGTTAGATTAATAAAATTATTACCAAACCTCTAAACCACGAATATACAGACCACTGGCTGGCTCCACGTTAATATTTGTAATGCTCAAATAGTTACATTTTTATTTGATTATTTAAGATGCTGGATTATTAGATTAATCAACGTCAATGAAAATTGTGATCGTGAGATGGTATTTGGCAAGGTGTAGCTGAGAATGTCACA
Organism: Periplaneta americana; assembly: GCF_040183065.1. Classification (NCBI taxonomy): domain Eukaryota; kingdom Metazoa; phylum Arthropoda; class Insecta; order Blattodea; family Blattidae; genus Periplaneta; species Periplaneta americana. The sequence goes on from NC_091130.1 coordinate 155,155,079, forward strand.
AATTACGTGAAATTCACCTTACAGTTGGAAAACCTCAGGATAAACCCAACAAGGCAATCAGCCCAAATGCAGGCAAATGCGCTACTGCTGAGCTACATTGGCAGCAATTTCATCTTAAATGAGTACATCAAGCTTACCTCTTTCATCAGAGTTGGAAGTCTGTTGTACACTGGCTCGCAAAACTTTTGTCCTATGAAATAATGTGGAAGTGAACTTTGTGAGATATTATGTTGGCAATATGTCTACATACCCCACTCCACATGTCCTGGGAAGGGAGGTATTCGAACTCTGAGTTGTAGGTATATACGAGTACTTACCTAATCGAACCAAATACAACCTTCTAGAGCAATAACAGTATATGTAACCTACAGAAATAACACATTGAGCCTATTTTGCACCGAAATGTTTAAAACATGTTTATTTCTCTTGAGTATTATATAATATTCCAGGAAAATTTTTCATCCAGCAGGATGTCTATCCTTATACATCTACTTTATCCAAACTGTAACTATCACTTCAGTGTTGGAAATGTTGTCTCCGTCCCAACTCGAATTTTCGGCAGCAACTTCAACACAAATATTTAAAAATGTATTGTTCGATTATAAACAGTGATCGAGCAAATATTTACGATCAGTGGTTGAAAGGTAGTAAGTGAAGACAACAAGAAAGCAGTCGAAGCAGATATTTATGGTTGGTGGCGAGTCAGGCAGTAATCAGCTGACACAATATTCCTAGACTTATACAACCACGAAAAATAACTTGGTGTAGTCTGAATGAATAATCTCTACACTGGCATAAAACTTGGCCTCTTGCATCACCATCGTATCAGCTTGAATATAAATTAACTGTGTAACTCCATGCATGCCTAGTAGAGGTGGGGAATTAAGAAAAATAATTAATATTTGCAGTTTGCTGTAGCTCCTCTCTGACCTTTTATTATTGCATATGTATTTTGTGCTGTAGGAGTATTGCTGTGCAAACAGTGTCGTGTTTGACACTTGCCAGTGCAACCCAAATCCCTGCAAGCATTCTGGAATTTGGAAGCAGAACTCGATGGAATTCATCTGTGATTGCCCCAATACTGGGTATTCAGGAGCAGTGTGTCACACATGTCAGTAAATGGAAGCAGATTGAAGCCCTTCTCCCATATACACTAATACACTTAGTATATTGAAGCACTGAATACACACAATTTCAGCTATTATATTTAGAATAATTTTACTAGAATTAGCACCATTACTATAATACATATCTAACATTAGTGCGACCGTTAATGGAATACGGAACTACGTGTTGGGATCCCTATAGAATATATCAGATAAATTCCTTAGAAAGAATCCAGTATAGGGCAGCTAAATTTGTTAAAGGTAAAAGAGAAGATGGGAACGATACGATAAAAGAACTTAAATGGGAAACTTTGGAAAACAGACGTAGGAAAACTAGAATAACATCACTGTATAGAGCACATCTAGGTCAGAAAGCATGGGTAGACATAACGGCTCGGTTAGAAAAGCCAACGTACTATGGTAGGAACGATCATGATTTTAAAATCAAATGTAGGAAACAGAAAACGGATGTAGGTAAATTCTCATTTTTAAATAGAACTATAAATGATTGGAATGACCTACCTGCAGCGGTCTTTGAGGGCTGTCCTTCCTTAAGGAGATTCAAGAATAATTTAAAGAGTTGTGTATAAAGTGAAAATTAAAATTAAGGTGACATTCAACACTTAATTTTTTAAGGTGGCATGTATTTATCTAGGCTGACGAGTTTACTTCCTTGGTTTGAATTGTAAATTATTTAAAAATAGCGTGTAAGAGGGCCTTACACTAGAAATGTTTAGTTTAAATGTAGTTCTGTTTATAAGTATGCATAAGAATGCAATTATTTGACTTATTTGAACTATTGTATCAGTGAAGCGAGGTGAGTCAGTGAAGTTATGGTTTTACAGTGCAGTGAACAGTTCCGATCAGTGATAATTTATAGCGTCAATGAAATGTGTTCTATAGTGTCAGTGAAATGTGTGCTAAAGTGTCAGTGAAATGCGTCATAGTGCCACTACAGGGAATGAGATGAGAGTAAAGTGAAAGACTATTGAAAATTATGTAGGACCTATACATAATTATGTAGGTTGTGTTGTAAAATTAGGTGTTTTATTTTATGTTTAATTATTATTGTGTTAAATTGTATTGTGTATTCTTATTGTATTGTGTATAAAATTGTATATGTGTTGTAAATTTTATTATGTAGGCTATTGTAAATTTTATTGTGTATTGCTTATCATTTTAACTGTGTATTGTTAATATTGTATATACCACTGCCACCGGGTGCTTGCCCACTTGCAGTGTAAATAAATACATACATACATGAAAGTACAAACAATAATTTAAAAAATGTTCTAAATACAAAAAGTAATTTAACAATATAAAACAATATTTTGAAAGACATATGTACATGATGTGTATGATAAAATTGAATATTTACCTATTACAACACACAGATAATTTTAATATCTCAGATATTAGACTTGTCACTAATCACAATAAACATTAGAGTAGTGTGTGCTGTGTAATGAAGAGAAGAAATTTATGCGGGACAGTGGTGCCTAATGCAAGAAATCAGATATGAGCTGCACTACTTTTTAAGTAACCAACCAATGGGGTAAAAAGCAAGCAAACAAATATACAGACGATATTGTAAATGTAATACTCACTGCCGAAAAATGAAGTTCGTATGTGGCTGCTTTCTGCTGCAGAGTTTAACTATCACTCTCGAGTTGATTCCTTGAGTTGGAAACCATACTCCTTTCTGTTGACAGCAGTGCAAGTGCACTAAGCTGTTGCTCTGACATCGTATTACCACAGTCTACTATATACAGTCGCGAAGCTTGAGGTGATTTTTTGCAAATCTCGTGATAAAGCGCTCCAAGCGGTTAGCAACTAGAAACAATAGACTGTCCACGGTCAACTTTGGACTGTGTCGTATTTCCATCGAGTGCTAGCTCGTTGCGTATTTCACATTGATGCTTGTGAAATGTTCGTTATTGGTTGTAATGAAAATGTTAAAGGCTAAAATATAATAATTGGAATAATAATATTTTATTAGAGACGTAGAAAAATTAAGTTTGTTTTAATTAAATTTATTGATCACGTTTTATTTTCAATTCTGGTGTGATTATTATTGCTTAACCTCATCCCACTTCGTTAACTACGTAAACCTACACTACAAGTACCGGTACACGTAAGTTACTCCATTAATTCATATTTCCATTATTATTGTTGTAAAGGGAAATGCAAATTAATATTTATTGGTTTCATAGTTAATTATCGCTGCTATAATCTTGAATGAGTGAAGCGATTATAGTAAATTTCAGTTCGTTTTGCACAAACAAAAATAATATTAACCTATTTCTTGCAGGTATCTTCGAGTTTATGGTGGAATTTGATATACTTCATTAAAATAATAAATTAACTTTATGCATTTAATATTTCAATAATGGAAGGAAGGTGTTAATATTTCCAAAAGAACACAACGAAAGTGTAACATATTTTGTCGTCTACTAGGAGAGAGATCTGCGATGATGAGGCGATAGTAGCGATCCTAGTGGTGGGCAACTACCCATGTTTGCATTTTTACTACATATTGAGCTTCGTGACTGTATATAGTAGACTGTGGAGCAACTGTACTTATTAACGATCGTTCTCAATAGACAGTGGCGATCCTGATGGATGTTCTCTTCCACATGTTACCATTTTTTAACATAGGGATGGCCAATCTGTTAAATATGTGATCAGGGCTTTACGTAGTAAAGATGCTAATGATGCACGTGCACTGTGATGTCGAGTATGTCCCTAGATCATATTACTCGGCCTTTTAGGCTGTATATGATCTAGGGCAGTGGTCGTCAGCACTCGCTGAAATGTACAATGGGTACGCAGTGCCGTCCCGTGTGCACCGTTGTGCAGCACGGAGAGAGAAAGAGAGCATACCTGCTAGCAGCTACATAGTGCACCATAGTGCACTGCGTTTTCTTCGGGTAAGAGATTCTAGCCCCAGCGTGCTCTGTGCTGACGACCCCTGATCTAGGGTATGTCTGAGAAGTTTGCTCTTGGTTCAAAAACCCAATTACATGTGCCAACGTTTCAATCTCACTGCAGCCATTATGGTGACTAAGGCTTCCACCTAGAACTACTCTAACTGCTGTTATTACACACCTTTATGGCATTTACCCATTCAGAATCCTCTTATTGATCCAGTTATAATGCAAGTTTAGGGCATTCAGCAAGTTTGTGATATGGCTCACTTAGGTTGACCATGAAGTGTCGGCCTCGGTAGCATACTTGGTATAGCGCTGGCCTTCTATGCTCGAGATTGTGGGTTCGATCGGCCCAGGTCGATGGCATTTAAGTGTGCTTAAATGTGATAGGCTCATGTCAGTAGATTTACTGGCATATAAAAGAACTCCTGTGAGACAAAAATTCCGACACACCAGGATGCTGATATAACCTCTGCAGATGCAAGCGTCGTTAAATAAACCATAATTTAAATTTTTTAAAACCATGAGGTTTTTGTTTACAAACTGAAAAACCTAATAAATACAAACACAACCAATGAAATTGAAGTAGGGCACGATATTTGGGAACTAGATTTCCTACTTACATGCCCATGACGACAATCCCCGGTATACAGGTTACATATGAATTAAAAAAGCTTAACTTCCTGATGAAAGTCAGAATGGCGTCACTGAGCCTATTCAAAGTTGGTGAGACATTATGTTCTTGGTAGTCAAGTGGTTATAATGTTTAGATCGCACGTTATAGTTGACTAGAGCCTAAAGTCATAGCATCCATCACACGGGAATTGCAGCTGGGAGTTTCTACACTGCAGTTTGACAATATGGAAGAAAAAACTGTTTCGAATAAAAGGGCTACTTGCAAGTTCTCACTCACTTCAGAATGTTCTGTTAACTCTCACATGATGGCAATGACATCCTCGTTTGAGGTGCTTTGTCTTTTCCTCCAGAAATACAACAAAACTGTGATGGGCTAGCAGACTTCCAGAAAAGATTTGACTGACCATAACAATGACAGATGATAATAATACTGGGTGTTCAGTTCAAAATGTGTCATGGCTCGCTGTATGCCGTCATGTGGCTAGCCGATGAGCCTAGAGAATTCAATCTTCCTACACTCCCGCAGACGCGTATTACCTAAATGCGAGAGAAGTTGCCTACCAAGTACGGCGTTCATTCTGAAGATTACTTACCGATACGTACGGTAACGCCGGTAGTGGCAGGAATGTGAACTGTTTGGAAATATGTACTGTCGGGATATGGGGAGAGGGTTAAGACGATTACTTACGTATTTGTTGACATTAACTTCGACGGTCAACATGGACACGGAGCATTTGATTTGTGTTGTGGAATGTTACCGTACGCAACCGATGATAACAAATACCCTGCGTACGACTTGCCGGCGCAAAACACAGTTCGAAAGAGGTTATGGTAGCACACAGACCGTACAGACCGCCATCTGTTGCTACGACGTTCAAGTTATACCATACACGTTCTCAAGTTCAGATTGAAGAACGCCTTAAATAATAGGCAACTTCTCTAACATATAAGCTGAAACTCGCTTCAAATCGGTGACCCAACAACAGTGACGTCATGACACACTTTGAAATGAACACCCAGTATAGTATAAAACAGTATTCTCCGAAATTCTATTCCCAAAATTGTTTTATCTTTTGTGCCAAACACCAGAAATCAAATCTCACAAGTATGAATTTCAATACTATTATACTAAGGGGAACTTGAAAATTGTATCTGACAAATCCAGAAGATGTGTTGGCTGGAAAATCACTCTAATACAGTAAGTAAAAATATGTATTACAGACCTATAGTTGAATTCCTAGAGGACAAACATAAGGATGGGATTAACCTGAATCTACAAGGCAAAAACCTAAATTGCAACATGACGTCTCTTGAAAAAGAGAGAACTCTTTAATAATGGGTAACAGAATTCAGCAACAGGGCTGATTCACAGAAAACAAGAAATTCATCATATGAAAAAGTTAAATTCTGTGTACTATACATATTGTGAAACCTTCAAATGTTGGAAATTTACTATTCAGTTAGCCATTGGTATATTTTGCGTTGTGGCTGCAAAAGGGTATCTGTCGGATACAGGGGGGAGAGCCATTAATCGTTCCCATTGAAGGCTTTAAGGAACCAACCTGGACAAATCCCCAATCTCCCATCCCTACCTTCCCGTGGTGCAGCTGTTAGTAAGCATAATTTTACGAGCTGAACTAAAGGGAGGGGCTACTCATCCATTAGCACTGGTCAGCTTGATGAGTTATTGACTGAATTTGGTATAATTTTCCTCTATCCAATACCTAATTCCCTCTTTACCCTTTCCTATCCAGTCCTCTGACTGAACTCTTACTTTCTTCGACCCTGACGGCATTAGAGCATTTGAGGCGTAGGGGTTCATTTCCCTTCCCTTCCTCCTCTTTTTACTTTTCTGTTCCTAGTGCTGACCTACTATGGCACTAAATCGTCCTCCAGTGGCTTAAGGAGGGAAAGCTGGTGATCAACAAGATCTCCCAGCTAGGTCCAATGGACCTGTCGACCAACAGCAGGTGTGGTCCTCCAGACATTCTGGGGGTTTGTGTGAATGAAGTAGCCACCAAAACGTTAAAATATGGTGTTCACTTAAATCGGCTACAACTTGCCATTTAACCAAGAAATGGATTCGGAGCACCTCAAAATCTGTGCTTCAGTGGCTGACCATGACAATATCTTTGAAAAATGAGTCCAAGAGGTCAAATGACTTTATTGTCAAATGCCTGGCATTAGAAAACAACAACAACAACATATTTTGCGTTGTGACTTAGGAATATGAAGTAAATGAAAGATCATATTATAACAATTCATTTATTTTTTTTACATGGCAATGTCAGATTTCCGTCACATGCCAACAGTCCAGATTAATAAACACCACTGCTGAACTGTCATGCAGTATTAAAATCAAAATATAGACTTACTTCATGATCTGGAAAGAATGTTTACATATATTTGGCTATTGCTATGCCAGTTGTAAATATAGCCTGAAGTGAATATGAACTCAAGTTCAAATAATGCACAATGTGAATAGTTTACATAGCAGTTCATAAATTTTGACTAGGTATTTGAGCATCATATTGCGGCCATGACTAAAATATGCAGCATAATACTACAGTCTAATATATACAGTCACGAAGCTCAATACGTAGGTAATATGCATCCAATGACAGTTGAACTTTAGTTGCTAGCCACTAGGATCGCTACTATCACCTCATCACAATGAGAAATAGTACCAGCACAGTCTATTGTTCCTAGTACTCTCAGTTGCTAACCGCTTGGAGCATTGTATCGCGAGAAATGCAAGAAATCACCTCAAGCTTCGTGACTGTATGTCCTAGACTGTGATAATACTATGTTAATACAATAACAATGCCATCTTTTAATTTTCCATTCTGTTAGAAAGAAAAACTATGATATTCATGGGGAAAATTATTGATTATAATGAACATGATTTGTTTCGCAACTTTGAGATACGCAGACTAAGAGGAAGGCGGATAATAGGAAAGATTGGAGAATGCCGATTTTGTGGTGAAAGACAAAACACTAAGAATGACTGAATTTGTGTCGAATCTTTTTGAATTAATGTATATCAGTTTGCGCATAACAAAGAGAGTGGAGAAAGAGGAAGAGGGCAAAGTCAATATTGCTCAATAATTAACCAAAATTCCTCCTCACTAGATATTAAGACTTTTAATCTTATAATAATAAGAATAATAATACTTCATTATTATTGATGTATATTAAAGTGTTAAATCAAGACTGTTTAAAACCGTTAGAATTTTGGTGATTAGAGTTTAAATTTAAAAGCATCTTCTGCACAAAAAAAAAAAAAATCACTCTTTCATTGCAATAATGTGGCTCCATTGTCAACTCACTCTTAACTTCACATTAAATTTGCAGGCTAAAATGTCCATCATATACACATTTTGACAGTAAAGTTGTAATTATAGTGACCCACATATTTTCTCACGTGTGAATGACAAAGGTACAAGAAATGTGGAACTGAAAGGAAAACAGAAGCTGATGTCATTAAAAAGAATTGAAAGATAATAAATAGTTTCAGTTCAGTCATGTAAGTGCATGTGTACTTTTCTATCAGAGGTAGGCCTATTTAAACATCCATCATAGTGGGTAGTAATGTTATTATCGATTGCACGGAAAATACTACTACTGGAGTGATATTACTCTGGACTAACTAAAAAATTGATAGTATCTTAATATGTGCACATGTTCACACATGTGTGTATGTACGGAGACATCTATTGAGATAAGAAATTAATGTACACAAATTATTTATTTATTATTTACTAACCTATCATTACCATGAAGCACTTTTCGACTATCTGTTGGTATCAAACTGATTGTGCTGCTGAATTGTGTGTCCACTAAACTGCTTCAAAGCATTCTAGTGGGATAGGTACCATATTCATGGCTGCATTTTATTATTGATAATTTCAAGCTATATTTACTTCTTTATTTGCAGATAGCCTTTATTTGTTGGAATAATATTTCTGTACTGATTAATTTGGAATATTTCTCTATTTAATGATGTTATACAGTATAAATGCTCTACAGGAAATACATTGAGAGGTAAATTTCTGTTAGTATTGTCCATATTGCAAAGCTACGTCATGAACCAAGTAAATCCTTAAATTATTAGATTTCTTAATATATTCCTCAAAATAAATTAGTCATCTTACCTCTGAAGTGATTTTACCATTTCTCTATGGTATAGGATGGGATTACAGCTATAGTTTAATAAATAAATTACATTATCATACAATTAACAGCATAAACAATTTCGATGCAATGTAGACGAACATTTAATTTAAAAAGAAAATGAGAGACAATGAATATGTATATAGTTTCTTTTTTTCTATTCTTTTTTTTTTGTACCATCAACGTCTGTTTGTCACAAAATCATACACAAGATTAAAAGATTATAATTATACTGATGAATTAAAAGAACTATGTGAAGTTACGCAGCCATCTTCTTGCAAATTCTTCTCTGTTCGAAAATTCACAGCTCCCTGCATCTATAATGTCAAAGTCAAATTGTAATAATAATATTGCAGTTGATAGAGTTAGCATATGGTTAGTGATGCCTACATGAAAAGTTTACTCAGTTCTCGAGGTAGTTTTAATATATGCTTTGCATATAATGTAAGCTTGCTCAGTACTACTGCATTTGGAAATATAGTTTTCTTTAGCGCATACAAATAAATTATCCACTGTTTATTATTTTTTTTTTTACTAACCCAACATTACCATGAACTGTTTTTTTTCATAGTATGACGCAGAATATCTGCATGGAAATATCATATGTACTTCGGTACATTAAAATAATATATATGATATGCGTAAATCACTTCGTGATTTAAGACGGCGCTTATTCCATCGGATCCCGGCCAACTAGTCATAACGAGTGCACCTCAGCACATGTGTGGACTTCAGTCCTACGTTCATAGACATTTATGACATAGTGCAGAGGGCGGCCACTAGAGGGAACCCAAGAGTTGGAACTTAAACTGAGACGATTCTGTCCGACACCGGGATGGGTATCCGGTGTGGCTTAGTGGATAAAGCATCAGCATGGAGAGCTGAAAACCCGGGTTCAAATCCCGGTGCCGGAGAGAATTTTTCTCCGTTCCATTACTCTTTCATTGTTCTAGAGTTAGATTTATTTCAAATTTTCTGTGTGTATTTAGTTGGTATTGTAGCATAAATCGGCACAGGGGTTTTTAAAAATAATGGTTTTTAAAGCAGATTTCTTGAAAAAATATAACAAAAAATGTGGTAAAAATTTACTTATTCAGAAAAAAATGCATAAATTTATAAAATATTGTTATTTTTGAAAACTCTTCTATTAGATTACTTATAAGAGTGTTAGAAATAAGCTGTAAAAGTTTCATTGTTCTACTCCCACCAGTTTTAGAGAAACGGTACAATAAATATCACTAATTTAACATGTGTTAAGATAGGAGATTCTCGATCCCCTTAAAAAGATATATATATGTTTCTACCTTTACAAGTATTTAGGCACCACAGCTAATTGTACGAAAAGATGTAGGATGATGTTCAGTGCAAGCACAGCTGTCCACAATGTTAAGATCTGGAGGCTAAATTTTATGGAATGATTCAGAAGACATTTATGAATGTGGCTTATGAATGTGCTGTTCAGAATAGATTGGAACATTGATTTAATAATGAACTGAAGGTTGCAGACAAAGACTAGGCTATCATCATAGATTTTTAACGTCACAAAAATATACCTGAACACTATCTTACTAAAATATTCATAAAAGTCACGAGAAAATAACCACAGGTGATCATATTAGGAGAAAAGAAATTAAGTGTTCATGGTTATCCTCCATTACCGCGTGTGTTTGCTAAGCTAAATGTGTAAGATTTCCAAAAGAAACCAAAATATAAATACGCCATTCTGATTTTCATTTTGGCAAAAAGAAATTTTGGACTTCAAATTATATTTGCATAAAAAACATCTTCAAATGTTGAAGAATTTGCAGCGTTTTGTTGTTCAACTTCACATACTCCACAAATCTTACTTGTGGTATAATTTTTAATCCTGAATATGCATGTTTAAGATATCATAACAACAAGAAATCATTAAGAGACAATACTCACCGCATTCATATCATGAAGCATATGAAAAGAAAACTTCAACATACTTTTTGTATATCTGTGTGCTATTTATGTAGGTACAGTCATGAAATGTTTTCAGAAATTCGTAAGACATGGAACAAATTTTCATGTAGTTTTAAAAATACACAATAACTTCAGGTAATGTTAAAATAGATTAATATTTAAGTACGGAGAGAGTATTGTAATATGAAAATATAAATGCGTCATGTACAGAAATATTACTCTATTACCATCTTATGTCATTAACCTACAACAAAAGGATATGTATCTACATTGCGCAAGAACAAACTTCTGAATATTTCTGTCACAATAGCAATACCAGCATTTATATAAATAAATGAATGACAATTTTATATCTTAGTATTTACAATATAAATTCTATAAAGTTAAAATCACAGCTCCTGAACTTTCATGAAAATGGATAATACCTTAAAACTGCACTATGACAAACTCTAATGGAATTATAACTAGCAGAAATCACACTGTATAGTGTATACAGGGTTTGAAGGATAAATTAGTAAGTATGCCAAAATTAGAGTTATGTTAGCATACAAATTTCTCACGTATCATTCACATTCAGGTTATGAAGTAAGTGGACTAAATTATGTTCCCTCTCCCCCCATATACAACTTCCAACATGTTTTCATTACATAACCTATCTTTCAATGTAATGTGCTTGGAGATTTAATAAGTGACTTTAAAAACTTCTGAGGACACATACAGACACAAAAATAAAACTTACTCTGAAATGGAATGATACTTGGTAGGCATACAGTACATCTGAGATGATACAACATACATAACAAATAGATCTTCTATATGTGGATAAAACTATTGTAATCAGTGCCACTGTACAGTAAATTCAAAAATATATCCTATATGCATACCAGTATGTACGATTCCTCCATTTCTAACACTGCACATAAATTAAACTGAAGCAGTACGTCTGCAGCTCAAAAAGTACCTTAAATGCGAAACTTTTAATGCTTATAAATAGTGACCAACAAATTTATAATTAGATATCAATTACAAAGTTCGTCAAATGTGTTTCTTAACACCCCAAGCTTAAATACCGAAATAGAAAGACAAAGAACTATTGTCCTCTCTTGTTTATATTAAAATTTTCATATTCATTTCTAGAAAATAATACCACATTCTTTCATAGAAATCTAGGATGTCATTGAAATAGCTAACTTTTCAATTTCAAATTTTATGTATAGAACGACAATTTCAACTTTCTTTGTAAGTAGTAAATTGTGATACTCACTTCGATGTATTTCTTTTACATGTACGCTGTACAAAACAGATACATGATGTGCAACAAAGCATTAAACACAGTGCAGAAACCAAGTCTGTTATGTTCGAAATGTTAAGAGATTCATTTCCCTTCTCCAATCAAATTTATTTATTCTGCATTTAATTTATCAAGAACGTTTAATGTCTATCCATTACATGAAGTGGAAATTATCTTCACTAACAAATTTTGTCATGGATTTATAATTATGCTACATTATAATAGACAGATCTCATCTTTTAGGTTTAGCAATGAAGCATGATAAATAACAGATATGTAACCTATTATGCATTTTGCTCTTTGCCGGTTTATTTTATTATTCAATGCTTGAAATAAAATCATTCATAGCCAAGTTTTTTGTAATTTAAAATGTAATTTAAATAACAAGTCATTAAAAAAAGTGCCTTTATACAAAACTTATCACGCACCTGTTTAACAACAGTTTATCATGTACAAAGAGCTGGGGTGCAGGGACTACAGTACATTTTTGCAATTTAATTCTCTATTATTTAAGAGAAGCCTTCTCTGTAATAAGTAATTGTAAGGTTTATTATTTTCACTACAAGAAAAAAACCTAGTCACTAGAACGGGGTTCATTACATCACAATTGACTGCTGACATAACATAGCCTACATACGAAACTGTGTTTCTAATTTTTCCCTCCTTAAATGTGAGTGCATATGTAATAGTGAAATCAACACTTTAAGAACCAAAGTTACAGATAATTTTAATTTACTTCAAACACATGATTACAAACATACAGAACTCCATTTCTGGTCCACATTACACGTAGTTTGTGTTATACTTGGAAACAGCTGGCCATTTACTGTCAAACAGCTGCAATATTGTAGAAAAGGAATGAATAAATGCCTTCATGAAAGAAGGGCAATATACAGGGTGTATGAAAAAGTAATGTCAATCATTAAAGAGGTGATAAAGGAATCTATTTGCTGCGAAATATATTAATACTATTTTTTTTTTTATTTTGTTTCTGTACTACAGCTGTACATGATAACTTATCCGTGAATGTCATACTCTATGGATCCACTTGGTATTTTGTTTTGCTGATTAATCATGGTAAGTGTTTGAATAAGCATAATCTACCCTGATATTCACTAGAATCTACCGGAGCCTCTCTATCTTAGTAGGTTATTTTACGACGCTTTATCAACAGCTTCGGTTATTTAGCGTCTGAATGAGATGAAGGTGATAATGCTGGTGAAATGAGTCCGGGGTCCAACACCGTAAGTTACCCAGCATTTGCTCATATTGGGTTGAGGGAAAACCCTGGAAAAAACCTCAACCTGGTAACTTATCCCGACCGGGAATTGAACCCGGGCCACCTGGTTTCACGGCTAGACGTGCTAACCATTACTCCACAGGCGTGGACTTCTACCGGAGCAGATGTTCAAAATGTTTTCCTTTCACATGTACACACAATTCAGTCTGATCTCTGGTTCCACATTTCCTTCTGTCATATCTCTGTTGTATGAATCTTTACTATCTCAGAAGTGTAGGCATATTCCTTCACGAAGCTCCATAGAGAGAACTCGAAGGGTGTTAAGTCTGGAGATAGTGCCGGCCAAGAATCTGGAATGTCCCTAATAACTACAAGTTTGAGAGACCGAAAGTAGGCTATAAAAATGGATTACTCATTAAAACAGTGTGTAAATAAAGAAATAAAACGATAAATGGGTCCATAGAGTAGCCTATGACAAGAGAACATTTATCATTATGCAACTCTAAAATGGGGAGGAATTCAGATTAACATTTTTTGCATAAAATCATGTCCTTTAACACCGTCTTCATGATTAATCATACATTTTGGAAAGCTTGTATAAGCATGTATGTACTACATACCTCACTAAAACTCCGAAAACACTATTACAACTGCGATGGAAACACAACACATCTTTGAATGTGTCTATAAATGCTACTTTTGCTAAGTTTATTTACTTGCCGAGAATTATGTCCTACTAACAATGCAACTTACTTCCTGCATAAAAATACTGGTGTATTCACAAACTGGTTCTTTCTTACAGTGACTCATGTGTAAGATTAATTTTGTTAACACAATCCTTTACAAATACACTTTCTTTTGCAAATCAAGATTTCAGGTATAACTCCCTGTAAAGTTGATTTGAATAATTTCGAGGGAAAAATTGTTCCGGAGCCGGGTATCGAACCCGGGAACCTTTGGTTGGGACCCGGTGTCGGTTAGAGTTCCCGGGTAGCTCAGTGGTAGAGCGTTGGTACGTTAACCAAAGGTCCCGGGTTCGATACCCGGCTCCGGAACAATTTTTCCCTCGAAATTATTCAAATCAACTTTACAGGGAGTTATACCTGAAATCTTGATTTGCATAATACACGTCACTGTTCGTTAACAGAAAACCACAATTTAAGTCACACGGAGTTAGTGTGCACTTGAAGTTGGTTGCTTGACGGTTGTCAGCCCACTTTGAGATCTGTGGATATAGAGGGAAAAATTGGATCGGTGTCGGTTAGAGTTCCCGGGTAGCTCAGTGGTAGAGCGTTGGTACGTTAAACCAAAGGTCCCAGGTTCGATACCCGGCTCCGGAACAATTTTTCCCTCGAAATTATTTACACTTTCTTTTGTTAATTTAAAACAATAACAGTATATACTTGAGGTATTAAGGCCACATTTTACAATGTTTCCAATTTTTGTATTTTGAAACTTATAGTAAATGTAGGAAATGTTTTTTCTTGCACAATAATTGTAAACCTCCACGTAACTTATACAGCTATTATATGCATGACTTGGTTCTTTTCAAACATAAACAATGCTTCTGCAATCAATCCCTCTAGGCAGACCTAAGGATGGACAGTTGTGAAACTAAAATATTAACACATCCAGGCGTAACTGGAGAACATTCAGAACAAAATCTTCAGTGATAAATATATTTAACAGTCTTACAGATTAATACTATTGAATATGTCCACATTATTTTGAATCTATGACATATTATATAGTTCATTATGCTATCATAGCCTTATTGGTGTATGAAAATAGGTAAATATTACCATCTCAATTTATTGATTTACTGTGTATCTTTATGCAAAGAAAAGATAAAGAAACCAGATAGTTTATAATGTTATTGACTGAGAAAAAATTAAATAATGCATAACAAACAAGATGAAAGACATTAATCTAGTTACCGTTGTTTAAATGACGTGTTTCAATGATGGTTACCCAAAACATTCCAAGAACTTCAATACCTTACTAATGAACTGCAACCAGTCACTGAACACGCGGTCTAATAGCCAAAAACTTTAAATTAAAACTGTAAAGTCTGTTGTGAAAGTAATAATTCCTTCATAAATAAAATACTTTATTCTTGCTATTTTAAACTATTCTACCATGAAAAAACAAACCATTCTAATAATTCTACCAGTCCATGATGTTGATATATAAATTTGACTAATAACTGTAGTATTATTTACAAAAAAAAATAACAAAGCAAAAGTAACCGTTTTTGGATCCCATAAGACGTCATTAACTCTTTTTTCATTAGAAGAGATTTTCCAAAGGACAAGACAAGATGAAGGGGTTCAAGTCCATTGATATAAGCTGTCCAGACCCTTAGAATAAAACTCGCTCTTGTAGAATTTAGTTCACAATTACAGACGTGGACAAATTATTAACAAAATTGACGATTTTTATGATAATTCTGTTTACAAAATTTGACTTTTCAGTTTAGACTACAATTGACAATTTTGCATATTTCTATCATTACAGTAGACAGAAATATGCAAAATGTAAACTGTAGTTTAAATTGAAGAGCTTAATTTTGTAAAAATATATAATAAAAATCTTCAATTTTGTTAATAATTTGTAAACTAGCAAAAATGTCAACTACAGTCTAAATTGAAGAGTCAAATTTTGTTAAACTGTAAAATAAAAATCTTCAATTTTGCTAATAATTTGGAAATATCCAAAATGTCAACTGTATTCCAAATTGAAGAATCGAATTTTGTAAAAATATATAATAAAAACCTTCAGTTTTGCTAATGATTTGTAAATATGCAAAAATATCAAATGTAGTCCAAATTGAAGAGTCAAATTTTCTAAAAATATACAATACAAATCTTCAATTTTGCTAATAATTTGGAAATACACAAAAATGTCAACTGTAGTCTAAATTGAAGAATCATGTTTTGTAAAAATATATAATAAAAATCTTCAATTTTGCTAATAATTTGTCCACGTCTGTACAAGCATTACAATGGCATGATTGAAGAAGTACCGAGAACACGAGAGAGGTTATATCCCTTCATTCGTAATGTGTTCTTTTAAATAGCACATATCTTCATTTCTTGCTTGATGATATTCATACAAATCATTACTCCAAAAACAGATAATTCTCTTTTGTTGTGTCATTTCATTTGTAAACGATACTTCAGTTTCTGCATGCACTTCATATTGCATAATATGTGGTATTGTGGAAGTTTCACATGGAGCTACCCGTGGTTGCAGAGCAGAACAATTTCATAAGGAATGCTGCTATCCCACAAGCTCCCTTCTAATAGAACACGTGAACATTGCATGAATTCTACCACATGTTTCTTAAATCAAAAGAATCATATATCAAGGATGCAGTTCTGTTATGGCTTTTTTTGCCGGAAATAAAAGTAGCATGTGATCTAAACTATGAATGGCAGAACACACCTAGAAGTAGGTTGTGTTAGCTGTATGGACTTGGTCTCAGTGATTTATTGTGCCTACCTTTTTAACAACCAATATCTAAGTCTTCAGAAACAGTGCCAGATTTTTTATTTTCTCAGAGAACCAGAAAGAACATCTGTCGTGACAAAGCTTTTTGTGTGTTGTCAAAGCAACCACATTGCTCATCCTATCAGCTTCAATAAAAGCATTATTTCCCTATGATTAATCACATTATTCCACGTAACACATCCTTGGTTACTCCCCTCCAGCTACCTAGTAATGAAGCTAAAGAAATCCTTAACGCTTGTGAAACCATATACAGTGCAATCAGTTATGCTTTCCCAGCGGCACGGGATTTTTCCTATGAGCGAGCCCCCACTCGTTTGCTGCGCACTGGAGGCCGTAGCAAGCCTGTTTGCTTACTTGTTGACCTTGCTGAATGCTGTAGTCATAGCACAGCTGTTCCCGGGTGTGTGTTGTGTTGTTTGTTTCTCAATTCGACAGTATACATAAAGTGCATTATGCCTCGTGAGTTTACAACCGCACAGAGTGTCTTTATTTACGATTCATGTGTGTTAACTTGGTTCAAAGACGGTTTAAAGAAAGATTCCTGGGTGTAGACGCTTAGATCGTATAAAACAGTCCATAAACTTTATAATAAATTTCAGGAAATTGGAAGTTTTTGTACATTTTCAGGTCATTTGATTTCTTTTGTACAGACTGTAAACTTTTGCCTTTGTCAGAAGAGAGCCAATTGTTGATCCATAGGTTTGTAAAATGAGACTTTACTGAAGCAAAAGCACTGGATAGAGATATCACTTGAAGAGGTCTTGGTTGCAAATATGTTGCCTGTTTTGCAATATTATCGACTTTCTCGTTTCCAGGTATACCACAATGACTAGGTATCCATTGAAATGTTATTTCCTTTTGGAGTTCTTTTAGTTTACTTAGTTGTTTCTGAAGTGGAATAATTCTATGTGCATATAGGTTTGGTACATATTTAATTATATTAAATATAGCCCCCTTGGAGTCAGTAAGTATGCAAATAGATTTTTCAGAAATTTGAGTAACACACTGTGAGGCAGCATCAATAGCTAGCAATTCAGTGTCAAGACTGGAGGAGGATGAACATGGTATGAAATAACTTTCTTGATATTTTGGAATATAATACCTTGCTCCTGATGTCCCATTATTAGGATTTAGAGATCCATCTGTATAAATTTGAAGGTGATCCTTATACTAGCAACAGGCATCTATAATGAACACCGATCAAAATACCCCTCATTTCTCATGAAAAACAACAACTGAATAGACTACAGTGGACTATAGTGGACTTTATGTTGTCAGCAAACAGCTGGATACATTAAGAAGATTGATTGATTCGGGAAATTGGAAGTGTCCAGCCTAAGAAACCAAAAAGCAGTGTCAGGTTCTCACCAAAGAAAGATTACATGACATTCGTAATCGTTTAGAAAATTCTCCTAGAAAATCTCTTCGTCGTCTTGCACAACAAGTGGGACTTTCATATGGGCCTGTGCAAAAGGCTACTAAATTACTGCACTTCAAGTCGTATAAAATAACTGTGACACTGCTCTTCAGCCAGGCGATCCTGTACATAGGCACATATTGTGGAGTGGATTCTGGAAAATGTGATGAATAATTTCCTAAAGAGATGCGAAAATGTGTGGAGAATGAAGGCGGGCAATTTCAGCACCTCATTTGATAAGTAATGAGCCTCTTAAATTTGTATATTGTTGGTTTGTTTTATTGTTTTACCCTTCTGCTAATCACCGAGACCTGGCTAATGAGCAGCACGCTCGCCCATAGGTAAAACACTTCAGCGGAAAAGAAAACTGATCACACTGCATAATAGAACCCTCATTTTAGGCAACCTCCATTTCATTGCCTTAATTCCAAAACCTCGTAAGTAGCTCGGATGTCGATTTTCACTTTTTGCGCGTTTTTTAAAGCCCATCACAGAAACATCTACTGACAAAGCAGTGAAGCTTAATTTACAACACTAGCGCTAGTACTGGGTGTTTGCGTTTGTAAATTTAATAATCCGATAGGCTATGTATTGTATATTTTTAGTAGAGGCATCGATGTAGCTCAGTCGGCAGACTCGCTGGGCTGCTGATCCTGAGCTGCGTTCGAGCTTGGGTTGGATTCCCCTTTGGTGGTTTCTTCTGAGGTTTTCCACAGCTGTGGGACTGAAGCCAGATGGTCTATGGCGAGTCCTCGGTATCAACCCCTTTGATTTGATTACCTGGTTGGGTTTTTCCGAGGTTTTCCCCAACCAAAAGGCAAATGCCGGGTAATCTTTTGGCGAATCCTCGGACCTCACCTCACCTCACTACATCTCGCCAAAATATTGTAAAAAAAAATTGCACAAAATTGTAAAAATTGTAGAAAATTATTAAATTGTAAAACTGTAAAAATTTGTAAAAATTGTAATTGTAATATTGTAAAATTTTGACTTGTTCCACATCTTAAAGCTTCATTGCTCATGTAAGATCAATGGAATAAAATAATGAATGAATGAATAAATGGGCTATTACGAAACCACTGAACTCCTCTTTCTATGAATTTATTTTCAAAAACGGGCAAAAAGTGAAAATCCACATCTGAGCCAGTTACAAGGTTCTAGAATTAAGTTAACAATTTAACATTAAATTTTCACGGACCCAATAATGATTAATGTATTTTTGTAGTCAACTGAACATTATTCTCTTTGCTGTCAAATCCGTATTTTACATTAAAAAGAATTCTTAAATTATTATTATTTTTTTAAATTTCGACCAATACAAAATGCATTTCGATTCAACAAATAAAATACCATTTTTTTTTAGAATCGTCAACTTGACAACACTGCTGCTCTGTTACTGCGTAACCATGACAACTTACAGTCACTTCTTGTCTTTGTTGTGCTTGCATGATGCCAGCACTATTACAGTGAGGAAACAAATGTATCACTAGAAAACAATGGCTGCAAAATGAAAAACACTTTCTCTTGCAAAAAAAATTAATTCGCGAAATGGAAAAAAATTCATATGAGAAGATGTCCGAAATGGCGAGAAGACTTGATTGGCACCCAGCTAACCCTTAATGTTTTCCAGTTTTTGTACAGTATTATCCATAATTTAATTATTGTATTTTTTTCGCAAGTAAATTGAATTTTTGCAAAAGCATTAAATTTTTTAAACAAAAACAGCAAACCACTATTTAGTATCATTACACTGTAATGCCTATCCTAAATTACTACTACATCATCACCAGGAATGGCAGGGAATTTACCTGAAAATGCTCTCCCTACTGTATAAATCTTTCAAAAGACCACCATACTCAGCCAAAGCATAAGATAATTTTTACATAGGGTTGCCAACAAGTGAAAATTAATTTGTAGTTGAGGGAAATGAGTAATCTGGACGAATTTCAAATAAGAAGCTATACAAATCTGTTGTGAATGTAGGGTTTTAGGAGAACACACAATGCATATTATAGGGCGGCCCATAAGTCACAGTGCAATGTGCTATAGAATTAAACCTGGTAACAAAAGGGTATGGCAACACTGAAAGACAATTGATAACACTGACCAAAACATTTGATAGCAGTGACAATAACAGTTGAATAATGATAGTAGAATTGTGAGCAAGATAGCAGATACAAATAATTATTAGCTTGAAGAATGGTTGGTTGCGAATGTTTGGATCCATGGAAGGCAGCACACGGGACAGACAATGTAACAAATTACGACACAGTTTAAAAGGAGATTTGGAAGGTCACTCCCAAGAAAAAGAAACTTGTTAGCTTGGGAAAAGCGAGCGTTCATTACTTGGCAGCATCAAAGACAGTCCCCGAAGTGGTCGACCAGTCTCAGACTCGACACATGTGCTGCAGTTGCTGGATTCATTGAACAGATTACCAGCACAATTGTCATGGCCTCCACGAAGTCCCGACTTGACAACAGCTGTGACAGCTGCCTTTGCAGACATAACATCACAGCAGTTACATAAAATGTCACAAAGAACCTGGAGAAGTAACCAACTCTGCATAAACAATGATGCAGCTCACAAAGACCCATTAGATTAGGTAAATAAGAAATATCTATGTGTACAGTTACTTATGGCCCACCTTGTACAACTGTTCATAAAGAAATCCCTTCTTGTAATTAATTATAAGTTTCATCTGCCCAATGATTTTCGAAGGCCGCAATATCTTGACAGTGTAGACAGTCTTTCAATCCAGAGCTGGAAAAAGTAAGTGGATGAGGAAAATTCTGATTTCATTTCTGAAGGCTGAACTGTTCACTGGTCAACTACTTTCTCTGACACTTGTAAAGGTAAAATGATATTCATAATTGATTATAAGCAATGCATTTAAGTAAGACTGTCACTTGCTATTCAGTAATGTCATTTATTTTTAACTAAGTTTTCAATTAGTTAAGGTACGGTCACACGTCGCTACTTTTGCAGCGCTGCAGTACAAAAAACTGCGCAACTCTCGTACTGCGGCATGTGAACAACGGTGCAACCCGAAAAGTAGCGGCTGCCGAACCTGCTGCCCGCTATTTTTTCATGCTGAGCGCAGCTTAAAAGTAGCGATGTGTGAACAGGGTTCTCAGGGTTGCAGCCACAGCATTTTTGATATCGGTTTTGTTGAAACTTTTGCTGCGGTTGCGACCAGTGTTGCCACCCAAATGTGCCAACGATACTTTTATTGTTTGGATGTGTTTTAATGTTAGATGTGATGAAAATAAATTATTATTTGTAACAGTTATTAAATGCACAACACAGTCTGAGCATATTTGCTGACGATATAATTCACTTTTTAAATTTTCTGTAGCGTAGTTTCAAACAGGAGGGTTGCCAACATTGATTACGTGAATATGCTGTTGGTTATCATTTAAGTATATAGGCGTTTTTAAAAGCTTTATAGTAAAAATAATGCCAATTTCTGAATACTAGTTAGGGACAGAAAAGCAAGTAATAGATAAGGAAGCTTTCGCATTAGTTTCTTAATAATGCGAACATAACCACAAAATGTATATTGAGAAGTCAACATGGAGATGGAAACCTGCAGCATGACTGCGGCTGGAAAAGTAGCGCCTTGTGTGTGAACAGACTCGCAACCTCCAGTTGCAACTTTTGCAGCACTCGGGTTGCGCAGCACGAAAAGTAGCGTGCAGCACGCTACTTTTGGCTTACGTGTGAACACGACACACAACTTTTGCAGCTGCAGTACAAAAATTGCGCAGCAAAAGTAGCGACGTGTGACCGTACCTTTAACCTTCTCTTTTCTTTCTCTCCCTTCCTCATTAGAATTTATTAACATAAAATAAATTAAACTCATCTTTTTATAACATATTTCAATACTTTTCCGTTCAATTTAAATGTATCCCTTCATCATTCTGAGTTCACATTTTTTAGGCTTAACAGTAACTTTTTAAGTTTTTTGCACATTATTTTTACATGACAATGTTTACCACAAACATTTTTTGGCAAATTTATACATGTTTTATTTCAACTCTCTTCATCATGGAAGTGTTAGGAGATGAATCATACTTGCATTTCTAATCTCCCAATTTGAATACTTTTAAACTTAAGTTCTATATTATACTAAGAGATAACATGCAAAATTGGATTTATTTTGCTAAGACTTTAATTTGTGCTTAATGATGCTTAAATGTAAAAGATCTCTACAAGTTTTGTAGAGATGACTACATGTACATACTTCCTAAATTTATATAATCGATCTCATATCTGAGACCATAAAACTAGGTTCATACATGTAGTGTGTGCGCACATGTGTTTTGGGTTAGGGAATGCAAGTACTTTACCATCTCTCAAGTCATGCAAATATTGTACAAATGAAGTCCGAACACGAAGACAACAGAATAAAGTAATTTAAGCTTCCATGCCTTGGTAATTAAATAACATAATTAATTAAGATTACTTTCAATAGCGAGGAACGGGAGCCATACCATAATAAAAACTGCATCCTTGTATATAATACTTAAACTAAAAAAATAAATAGATTAGAATATAGGGACAGGAACTTGATTGTTTCATCTACCATCACAATTACACTCTACATTAATGTAAGGCAAGTCTCAGTGCCAAAATAGCCTTCTACTTCTGATTTCAATTCCATCTCTTGGCAAGAATATACTTACTATTTAGCTTGTGCAACTATGGTGTCCTGACACCATGCAGGGCAAGAAAAATGTGATGATCTCTGTGATAATCTTAAAACAATATACATTTCAAATATACACAAATATCAGGATCGTGTATCACAAATAAGAAGTTTGTAACGATAGTCAACTGTATTCTTAGAGGTTCTGGAGGACTTTCAAAATCTTTTACAAACTCTTACACAATTTCCTACATCTATAATGGATGGTCAAATATGAAAATCTACGTATAAATTAAACAAAGGATGAGGAATAATTAACCAAAAATAACTTACTGCGTCCGTAATTAGTTTAGGTAAGGGTTTCTATTTATGAGGATAATTTTTAAATTCTGATGAGAAAAAAAATACACAATAAAGTTCATTTATATGCAGAATTCAGAAGTGACAATAAAATGATTGAATGTGGAAGTAGTGATGCAGTACGCATCAAGAGATACTGTTAACAGTTTTGTTGTCTTGTGTGACTTGGTTAAAGCCAATTGTCACGAGATCAGCTCCCAGTTCATGCTTTATATCAGTATTTCAGGGGTTCGCGGCATTATTTACATATCATAATTTATAACCCACTCAATTTTGCAAAGAATTGATGCACAATTTTTTCTTTGGATAGCCAATGCACTTCTGTATGCAAAAGTGATGAAGTACGACTATTTCCGAGTGACACTAAATTTCCATGTGATCAGTTTAATAACTTCTCTTGGTTGTCTATGGCAGCCTACTTAGCAGATATTTTTGCGTAATTGAACACACTCACTATGAGTCTTCAAGGTAGTGGTATGAATATTTTTAAGTTGGAGGCAAGATTGAGGCAGAAATTATAAAAATACGGCTGTGGGCAAGCCGAGATAAAGGTGGTAGTCTCAGCACCTTCCCAATATTGAAGTCATTTCTGAAGTCTACTGATGAATTGCCACAAGAAGTTCAGCATGTCATTTTGAGCATCTGAATGATTTAGTGACCTGCTTCAGAGATTACTTCCCTCCATCAGATTCTGAAAACTCATGGGTAAGAAATCCTTTCAAGTATGCTCTGGTACAATTAAAAATGTTGTCTAAGGAGGAGCAAGATGAACTTGGTGTTACTTGTAATGGCTCATTTAAAATAT
Source organism: Periplaneta americana (assembly GCF_040183065.1). Taxonomy (NCBI): domain Eukaryota; kingdom Metazoa; phylum Arthropoda; class Insecta; order Blattodea; family Blattidae; genus Periplaneta; species Periplaneta americana. Next base: position 155,179,146 of record NC_091130.1, read on the forward strand.
TTTTCAAAGAATGCACACTTGATCAGTTTTGGATGAAGGTATTTTCTGAATATAAGAAAATAGCTGAGAAGGCATTGAAACACTTAGTTCCATTTTGTAGCACATACCTTTGTGTACGAACATTTTCAATACTTTGTTTCCTGAAAAACAAACATAGAAATCGCTTCGATGTTCAACCTGATTTAAGATTAAAAGTAGCAAATATTGAACCAGACTTGGAAAGAATTGTCCGAAACAAAAAGAAGTGTGATTTTTCCCATGACATCTAGATTCAGGTATATACTGTACGGTATGTTCAATTTAATTGTTGTTAATATTGCTGCCTACGTCTCAACTACTATTTCTATGCAGATATCAAAATTTAAAGGTGTGAGATCTGTAGCTTGCCTCAACTCTGAAGTGCTTGCGAACCCTGCTTTATACTATTAACGCATTCATTCCGAGATCATGTAAGTCTGTTCAAGTTAAGGATGTCATTATCAATCATGTTCGATTGAAAGTGAAAGAAGATTACTTTTATTGCTGGAAAACCTCTAAAATGATTGGACTATACAGAAAGGGAAACTCTAAGTGATCTGAAATTGAACATACTATGTTCACAAAAAGGGAAGATCCAAAATTTGCTCACATTATTTTCAATATCTGTGATTGCAACACATTTTGCACTTTAAAATGGCTCACTTCGACACCTTACATACCAACGCCGTGAAAGGAAGATAGTAAACATGTATCTGTTCAAAATATTATTATATAAACGACCTGCACGCTTTGAACAGTAAAGTTGTTTTTAATAATCCTATTACAGTAGAACCTCTATTATCCGTGATAATGATGGGGATGGACCGAATGGTTAATCGAAAAAATCGGATAACCCGTACCATAAAATATTTTCATAAATAAAGTGCATAATATTTAGGCCTATAGTTTCGTAATTTTCTCCGTGGTGTTGTGTTTAACATGCTAGATACTGGATCAGAAGTTCACTAATTTAAGTCTTGTCATCAGTGACGGGTTTTAAGGGCTAAGGAAACTCCTTGTGATGGTTGTCTGCCGAAAGATAGGAGTAGAAGTCTCATGTTGTAGATTTACACATTCGTACTTTATACAATTTACCTTTTTTTTTTTTATTAAATCGCACACAGTTGTAACGCCAATCTCGTATTCTGATTCGATATGAGATAAAGTTTCTGCTTTCCCAAATCTCTCAATTATTTGCTCTTTTTTATATTTAGCATTACACGTTTTCTTTTGACACCCATGGGAGATATTTTACATATTATGTTATGCAGAACGTCCACTCCAACCGTAGAAAAAGACTGAATTGTACACGGGTGAAAGTTCTTGGGGTCATTTCCTTGAAACCAGATAGTGACTATTTTACAAGTAACTGTATAGGACTTCATATTTTGTCCTGTAAAGAGAGAGAGAGAGAGAGAGAGAGAGAGAGAGAGAAAACAGTCGGATAATCCGCCAATCGGTTAATAGGGTGACGGATAATCAGGGTCCTACTGTACTTATGTTCATGAAAAAATGTTTAGAATTATTTTGCAACCTAACATTAAAATGTCGTATGTGAAGCAATATGTCTAATCTCAAAGGTACATGGTAGTATCTGGAATAATAATAATAATAATAATAATAATCCTATAGAAAGATATTCTGTCATGTGGAAATTTCTCTGTCTCCTAGCTTACTTCGTCCTTCCTGCTTTTTTTCCTATTTTGTCCTGTAGACTCATGTGACATCGTTCTGCAAAGCAGTTATAATTTTATTCTTAGTTGGACAAGAAAGCAAGGAAGAGCCTGTTTTAAAAATGTCACATTTACACAAATATATGAAATACATTGCCATCCCACAGAGCCTGACATCTTACTACTACAGAAATAATTATCCTCATACCTCAGTAGCAGATTGAAATCGATTTTCATTTGCTGTTAGAGGAGGGCAAACAGTTTCTGAACACAGTATGCATTTCCAGTAGCTATAATTTTGACTCAAACAGCACACGATCTCTTGCAGAAACTGGTAAGTAAAATTAGTTAGATGCATCAAAATAAGACACCAATAAATTTGTTCCAGAAATACACAGAAGTGGTATCCAGTGAAAGACACGAATATATTGCATATTACGCATAATGTTTACAGGATTTGAGGCCGATCTCACACTCACATGCACGCAAGCTGAAATCTCACACATTTGTGGATTACAAAATTTTAATACAAGACAGTACCCTGAAGATGTATGGGGAAGTGCTAAAGACCAAAATGAGGAGCAAGTGAGTTGGTACATTTACCGAATGGATGTAATTTGGGCATATTTATCTCAGATAAACTAGCAAATGAAGAAATAGGTACAAGAGGCTATTTGAGGTTGCAAAATTGGTTTTGATAATTCCACATTCTAATGCTGGCAAAGAACGTATTTTTTCTACGATAATGAAAAATAAAACAGTTTTTAGACCTTCATTTAACGTGGATGGTACATTATCATCTGTCTTGACCATTCCTGAGCCATGCCACACATTCGAACCACCAAAAGAAGTGGTAAGAAAGCAATGCATCAGTATAATAAAACACATAGCAATAAAGAGTGAGATTTGTATTGTTTACAATTAAGCGCAACATTTAGAATACATTAACTTATTTTGTGTTCTGTTGTTTTTCACAAAACTGATGAATATTAACTTCCATAAAAATAATTTGAATTGTAAAAAAATTGTGGTTTGCTAATGATTAATTATGAAATATATGGATATATAAAAGAAATTTGTTATCTCACTCTTCCTGACCAGTGATCTGATCTCACTCAGTTACCATGGGAACTCTTTGCAGCTCTGTGTTTACCACTTCTTTTTCATTTATATAATATTCCTTCATAACAGGGAAGCTGATTATTTTATAGTCTTCACATTGATGTTTCCACCATAAGTTAGCACTTGGAGAATTTAACGTTTGGTTGGCTTCCAATGCTTCGAAATATGGTCATCTTAGACTGATGTGGACTCTCGACAGCTTGGCAATATTCAATTCCATTTCTGAGCTGGGGCAAAATTAATTTCCCTGGTAATCAGACAATAGTTGAATATAATATCTAGAAAAGTTAAATTCTGACATGGGTGAGAAATGGCCGGTATATTTTGCCTAGACCTCATGCATTCATGGACAGAATTCTTTAATGTGTCATAATTTTGTAACATGTTATCCCCTACTTATTTCCATTCTAAGTATTATATCACCTTTAAAAATTTGGAAAATTTATTATCAAATGCAGCTTTTCAATATAGCCTACACAATAAGGTTTTGGCAGTTTTTCTTACATGAATTTATTGGTTTTCTGAATGAGACAACGTATATAACATAGATTCTGGAAAATGGCAACTTTTATACAATAACAGTTATGTGTTGTTTTTTAATAAGAACAAAAATTTCAAATTCGTATCATAATTTGTATTTATTTAACCCCATTCGAACAATAGTATCAAACCTGTTATGTATTCAATTTATCTCACTGTGCATTTTCTATATAAATTTACACACATGATAACCAATATAAGGAGTCCTAAAAGTCAATTAAAATCATAAAATTTACTCTGTCACACGTTAAAAGTGTTAAAATTGTTCAAAAAGGTATTTACCTTTTTGAACAATTTTAACACTTTTAACGTGTGACAGAGTAAATTTTATGTTTTTAACGAAGTGTTAACGTGAACTTTAATCAATCAATTAAAATAATCCTCATAATATATTCCAGATAATGACAGAAGATTCCAGCAAACAAAAAGATGCAAATATATATATATATATATATATATATATATATATATATATATATATAAATGGGAGCTCTATGAGAAGAATAAAAAAAAATAATAAAGGGAAAATGGAAGCAGGATAAAACAGTTGAATACATAAATGAAACAAATTAGTTGTAGTCATGGGTAAATTTGGAATAGACTGTCCATAACGGAAGTGATTTGTTTCAACCATAGCTTTTTGGAAACTGATGAAGAAAAATGGAGGTGAATAAGATGGAATGAATATACAGTACATTCCTTATTTTAACACTTTATTTATTGCTATCATTTGCAACAGGTATTCATATTTGACCACTCATTTTTCGCATGTGAATATTTATTACATACGTGGAGCTCAAGAAACATACTTTCTAGCCCGTCATAAAATCGTAACATGTGATAAGGATAATACTTGCCATTCCCCAATACTGTTGAGTGTGTTTCAGGAGCCCGTCTCATCGTTTCCGTGACAGGCAAGATGATCACATGTGTTTATAAACAAGGATTACAGTTCTCCTTCCGGGTCAGGTACCTTTGAATGATCCACTTCTTGCTGTGGTTCTGCAGCCGTTGGCTCTAATCCTGCATTAGCTGCCTCATCTGTAAGCGTGTCTTTAAGGGCCGACAATACTTTCTTGCTCACCACTGGGTTAATGTTCACTTGTAATTCACTGAGTGATTCTTCTGTCTAAAAGAATACAGACACAGTTCAAGTAAAGCAAACAGTCTTTATAACACGCACACTTGTCTGCTGTAATAAACAATAAGACTCCTGGTTCCACACAGTTTACATTTTGTCCAGGCCAATTCCTTCAAATGATATAAGCAAAGGTTCGACGGTGAATGTTACTTATGTCCCGCCCACTATAGGAGACATAGGCCAGTTTTACACTAATCCTACACATATTTAGTATAACTTGTTGCTTGTGGGCCATCACAAACCCCGACCTCCACTCCTAAGAGCGCCAGTCCTTATATACCCGTCAGTCAAGGCCTTCTGACAAATAAAAGCAATTGACAATAGATATCTCAGTCATGACAACCTCATAAAATATCCTATCAATTGAATAATCGATCTTGCTACATACAACATAATTATATTATATTATTACCCATTTCAGCGAGTACTGACGACCACTGCAAAATACGACAATTTTGTCCAGGGAGCATTCTCTTTTGGCATAAGGATGATTTATGTAACATGTTTCTAAATTATTAGTCTTTTAAATACCGGTACATTCTTTAATATAATTTGGTCCATGGAGCATTCTCTTTTGGCACAAGGATGATTTATATAACGTTTCTAAATTATTAGTCTTTTAAATACCGGTACATTCTTTAATATAATTTGGTCCAGGGAGCATTCTCTTTTGGCATAAGGATGATTTATGTAACATGTTTCTAAATTATTAGTCTCTTAAATACCGGTACATTCTTTAATATAATTTGGTCCAGGGAGCATTCTCTTTTGGCATAAGGATGATTTATGTAACATGTTTCTAAATTATTAGTCTCTTAAATACCGGTACATTCTTTAATATAATTTGGTCCAGGGAGCATTCTCTTTTGGCACAAGGATGATTTATGTAGCATGTTTCTAAATTAGTCTTTTAAATACCGGTACATTCTTTAATAAATCACTGAAAAACAAATGTGAATATAGGATGTGGAGTAAGTACGATATTATTATTTTTTTATTTTTTGTCGCACCATTTTTACGTAAATAACGACAAATAAAAACTAACATGCCACATAACATTATTTTAAGAAATACAGGAAACAAGCATGAATATTATTCACCATTCTTAATGATCTTGGGATAGAAAAAAAAAACGTATGGAATAGAAATTACATACAATTAATGTGCATGTAATAAACAATAAGCAAACCATCTTCGATTAATCATTTCAAAACAACGTGAATATAGCGTGGATTGTGTAGGAAAATAATTTCTTATATGTTGCTCCCAATGTGCATCATTGTTAACTTATGAAAACAAATGAAAATTAACATGGCATATAAACACTATTCGAAGAAAGATAGGCGATATTAAGTAATATTCAGCGTTCTTAATGATCTTTGGATGGAAAATAACAATGAAATATGAATAAAATAGAAATTACATACAGGTGAGCATATAAAAAACAGTAAGTAGAATCATATCTGATTAATAAGCTTAAATTACTCCAGGTTTAGTGTAAGAGTGGTCTATATCTAACGATGTCTCCCAGCAAATTATTCATAACAACAAAAAAATCGTGTTAGAAGATTGAATTTGTGTATTTTCTCTGAAACTTTCCAAATATTTGTAGACAGTCTTTTAGATTAGATTGCCGAAAATTGGTTTATAGCGCAACATTGGCAGTGATAAAAGTGTGAAATATTCGTTCAGGGGATGTTGGATACTCTACATTGACCGGTTCGACTTTACAGGAGGCTTACCTGCCTTAAAAGCTGCACAGCAGCTTGTAATACTTTCTGCCACTTCTGCATCTCTACGTTGTGGAGCGCTTCCTGCTGTTGCAGCAAGTGAAGCCACTCGTCATGGGACTTCGGCGGGTGCCTAAAATTGCAATTCAGTGTTTTAACAATTTTGCTTCTTAATATCAGTAATATTATTTTGTGCGAGATCGTGCGTATTTGCTTGTTTTCCGCACAGAACCAATACGTGGTAAGTGTGAAATACCACATTCAGTATTCCCAACGTAACACACATAACAATTTCCCTCTTCTTACCGCTTAAGCGCGACATTCATTTTACTGCTTTAGGCTTTTAACATATTATTTTTAGAGACGTTTAACATAGTAATAATTATAAATTGGAAACTTACCACTGCAATTTCACCTAAATTGCAATGTTAATTATTGTTTTTAAATATTTGCAAAAATAAAGTAAAGTCTACTACTCCACGAAACTTATTGCATTCCTGATACAAGTAACATTAAGGAAGCCGTGAAAAAATCAACAAGATTCCAGATGCCGATGTTATTACTGCAATATGTTATATAAATAATATTGTTAAAATATTAAAATGAAAAATAAATCATTACATAACCTTACCATTTGTTTTAAGTTCGCATTTATAGACTGGGGGAAAAAAAAGACAGACGTATAACACAGCCTGCTGGAGTATAGTAAACACAGAAAACATTTTATAGCAACAATGTTGAAGAAAGATATTTTGGTGTTCCGAAGTTGGCGTCATTAAACAGAAACCAACATGGAGATTTCATTGCAACTAATTAGAAATTCGTCTTTCAGGTATGTAATAAACGATCTTTGCACAAAATAATGTACGATACACGAGCGGTATGTTTGTTTTCATGTTCTCGGAAATTAAAAAAGCTCAACTACGTTTCGCTTTTTCAATCTTTTCCTCGACCATGAAAACGTCAACATACCGCTCTTGTAACGTATATTACTATTCCACATACTGTACCAGGCTTTCATTTCAAAACTCTCCAGTCTAAATAAAAAACACGTCAATTTAAATATTCACGAGGAAGTTTAAAACCAGTGTTAATTGCACTTTAGGTTTCACACCCTCCCTCAACCCCAATCCCCCTTTGAAATTTCAAATGATACCCTGATAAAATTAAATTTGAAAAAGTATTCAATTGTTTATACATTTCATTCATTAAAATGTTTGTTTACAAATTTTGTTCTCACATCTTTTGTTTTTTATCGTCTCCTGGCAACCTGTTATTGTTGTTGTTTTCTAATGCCAGGTGTTTGACAATAAAATCATTTGACCTCTTGCACTCCAATATTTTTCAAAGATATTGTCATGGTCAGCCACTGAAACACAGATTATGAGGTGTTCCGAATCCATTTCTTGGTTTGAGTTGCACAATGAGCAGTTAGGGGACTGATATATTCCAATTCTATGCAGGTGTTTGGCCAAACAATCATGGCCTGTTGCCAATCTAAATGCAGCTACAGACGATTTTCGTGGTAAATCGGGAATTAACTGTGGATTATGATGCAGAGAGTTCCATTTTTTCCCTTGGGATTGTGTTATGAAATTTTGTTTGTTGAAGTCTAAGTATGTAGATTTAATAAATCTCTTCACAGAGTAATACGTAGATTTAGTAACAGGTCTGTAAGTAGCAGTGCTGCCCTTCTTTGCTAAAGCATCCGCATTCTTGTTTCCCAGGATTCCACAATGGGATGGTATCCATTGGAATACAATTCTTTTATTGAGTGATATTAATTGAGAGAGCATTTTATTTATTTCTGCTATTCGAGATGAAAGTGTGTGTCTAGAGACTATTGATAGAATAGCTGCTTTGGAGTCTGACAATATAACTGCATTTTTAAATTTATTGATGTGGCAGAGAAGATTCCTGAGACTTTCACTTATTGCAATCATTTCACCATTAAACATGTTGTTCCATATCCAAGAGATCTATAAAGTGAGAAGAGACAGCACGTAACACCTGCACCGGCACCTTGTTCCCAGGAGATCAAGGATCTACCGGTGTATAAATGAAGCCAGTTTTGTGGAGGGTACCTAATATTAATTATCTCTAAGGACAATTGTTTCATTATTTCAGTGTTTACTTCTGATTTCAGTATTTCTTCTGTTAAATTTAGATTATACTCTATATTTAATAGAGTTAAAGGGTTTGGTTTAATTTGTAAGTTTTCTTTTAAATCTGGGATGTTGATTTTCTGTTTTAATTCTTCAACCATGGATATGAAACTTTTTTGAGTTTTTAATCTACAGAGAGGACTGTATGAATGCCAATTGTAAATGTAACTATCATAATTTGTAACAGCCTGGTAGTCCAGCCCTTCATTGCTTTTTGTCACTATTTATTTACTTCAAAACAAGCCTATGAATAGCTACACCAACCTGAGAACCTGTAGGTCCATAACACTGAAGCTCTGACTGGAGTCTTGAGCCCATTCTTCTAGCGTCCATAACTTATAATAGAGGAGAGCATTGAGGAGAACTAGGAAAAGAAGAATTGCAAGAACGATCCAGCTCAGTGTGTCCGCAGGACTACGCAACTCAGGCAAAGGAAACCCTGCAAACACATAAAATAATGGCACTGCAAATCATGTGAGAGAATAGCACCATCAGCATCTATAAACTTACCATGCGGCCACAATGTGTACAAAGGACAAATGCAATGTAGGTCAATGGTAATTTTATGTTTTATAAGGTATAGTCCGGGTCAGCTTACTTAATACCCTAAGGGTGAAACCTAACCATTTTTCCCCTAGTACTATATATGCTAGTGGATTATAGTGATTTTCTAGCTCTCAGGTTGAATTTTCTTTTACCAACTTCGTTTCGAATTTCGGGTACTGACAAATATACAACTGGCAGTTCTATTATGTTGGCAGCAATAACTTCGGTTTACAATAAGATAAACTGATGAAGATGTAAGTACCTAGGCTTGTAAATTAATAATTAATTAGTAATACCGGTATTAATATTAATATCAATACACAATTCAGTTCTATTGCATTGTGATTCCAATTCAACACTATATTCAGGTAATGTAATTAAATAAGTAATAGCTTATAGACCTACTTGGTATGAATCATGCATGTAAATATATTTGATATTTTAATGAAATTCTTTCGTGTTTGGATTTTTATTAAAATGTCCAAGAGAGGAAATGGCATTGTAGCGACTTCTCCAAGAAAGAAAGTCCTTGTAGGTATTTAAGTAAGCTAAGCCTAAGTTATACATTATAAAGTGGTGTTCTGTCTTCGGAATTCATACTAATCATTTCACGTGATCAAACTACATTTTTAGGTTAGTCTCGTGAATCGTAAACTGTTTAGTTAAAGCAATGAATTTCATGTTGCCAGAAGTGTTTATATTTTATTATTATTATTATTATTATTATTATTATTATTATTATTATTATTTCAGTACGTAGCATTGTGACTTTTCCCTCTTTGGTGATAATTGGTATTAGTTGGCAACACTGAAGAGATGGCCAAATTACACTTTTAGGAACTACATTTACGTGACCCTCACTATAGATAAGACATGACATTTATCATAACATTTTCAAGAGTTAAAGACCTCACTCAGAGAAAAAGTTTGTTCTCATTTGCTCAGACTGAATACTGTATTCATATACTACCCATTTCCCAGCTCCTGAATTAATAATTATACCAGCATGTACAAGCACAGCAATTTCTAAGATTATTCAGGTCTATATACTCACTTGGAATTGGCCTACTAATTCTACGCTTGGGCTCTTCTGAGCCGCCAGATACCACAGGTAGAAGTCTTCTCCGCCGTCTGGTTTTCTTCTTGGCAACCGGTAAGTGACTTCCCTCCTCTAGAAGAGCTCGTTGTAGAGATACATAAAAATCTTCTAAACCAGACCACGTATTCTTCTCAATGAAACCTAAACAGAAGTATAAATTGACAACATTTGAAGTGACATTTGGACTACCCAATGATACGCGATATATAGCATGTTCCACAAACTCCAGCAATAGCTTTACAGCAACCTGAGTAAAGGTAACATCCATACTTATGAAATAAGAGGGCTAAAATAGTTCCAGGGAAGAAGCAGCCAGTTCAATGAAGTTAGATTATTATTGCAACAACAAAATCTGAATTCCACCATGCTATACATAATTTAGAAAATACTGCCTCCAAATTTAATATGATTATTACACTTTTACTACATCATACTACTTTTGTCCAGTAAAACAGTATGAAAGGACATGTTTCAACCAATCATGGCTGTTTATTGCTAGAATTTTATCACTTTCCTAGCATTTGTTTCACTGTTTGCCAACATTTCAAACTGCAAATTCTTTACAGTACTATGAAACATGCTTTGCGATCATCATTTATTTCCCACATAGATAGTCAAGTGAAAAATGGAGGCTTCGTTCAAACATTTTGGTGAAGCTAACATTAGTGAAATAGAATTTTAGTAAGTCAATTAATACCTATTTTATTGTATAGAATACTTATTTCTTCTAAACTTCATATACTTTCTTAATTTAATTTATTGGTCTGACTCAATATTTTGGGTTTGCCCTATGACACAGAATAGCTCACAATAAAATTTAAAATGAAAAATTATATAAACAGGTTTCAAACAAAAGTGATTAAGACATAAAACAAAAAAATAGAACCTAGTATAATTTAAATTGAATGTACACCATAAAGATGCTGACAAAATATCGCAACAGAAAATTTTATTATAGTGGTGATGATGGCAACTTGATCTCTCGTCAGCTTGTATTTTTCCCTCCACTTTACAAACGCTTTCGGAATGGTGCCTCTCGCTCCGAAGAAGAGACCGGTAACTGTGATTTTTTCTATGTTGTATTTCGCTGATATGTACTGAATCGTGGGCTCGTAGATTTTATTTTTCTCTTTGTTCGCTTCGGATGGTTGAGTAGCTGAGATTTCTGATCGTAGGATCAATTATTTCGGCTGTCGGTTTATTTCTATTTATAGCTATGATATCGATCCTACGATTGCTTCCATCATCAGCAATACAATGAACATCCTCGTGAACGTCTAGATTTTTGGATCGAAGTGCATCTGCGATCATAGAACGTATGATGTTGTGACGTTTTTTTCTGAGTACTTCTCCCTGTGGGCAACTCCCAAGTAATAGTCAATCAAATCCCACTCGAGTTTGATTTTCTGTAGATAAATCAAAACCTCTAGTGAGATTACTGTTGACAATTTCAACACAGAAAACAAAAATAATAGCATTTCTAGATCCAAAATCAATTCAGTATGAATAACATATTACTAGAACGAGTCAATTCATTCAATTACTTCATTACAACCTTTCATTTGTTGAAGAAAATATGAAGCTTAAAAAGTCTAAATTCATTAGGTGTATTCAATCAAGTTTTCAAACCTTCTCCAGTGCAAAGACACACCAGACTTAGGATTTACAAAACTCTTGCACAACCAGAGCTTATATACAGCAATGAGGCATGGACTATCAGGAGGGCAGATGAAGGAAGACTTATAGCAGTGGAAATGAGATTCCTGAGAAGAACTGCTGGCTACTCCCTGCTTGACCACAGAAGGAATGAGAACATACTCAAAGAATTAAAAATGGACTCAATTATTCAACACATAAAACAATATAGACTGAACTGGAAAGAACATTTGTCAGAATGCCCTATACTCGTTTACCAAAATGAACCCTAATCATATGCTCCAAGAGGTCGCAGAAACTTAGGAGAACCAAAAAAGTGATAGATAGAGACCATAACAGACCACTAGGTCTAATACGTGGAATGTTGATGATGATGAATTTAGTGGACATTGTTTGTATACATCTGAAGTCTGACTAAACTATTTCCAACTAAAGATTGAAGTACATGTAATAAATAATCCGTGGCGCTACAGCTCGTGAAGGGCCTAGACCGGCCAGCCAGCTGCTGGCCTCACGCCCACATGCCGAAGCAGAGGTGGACGATCAGAAGTAGATGTAAACAAAACCGAAATGTATTACTCCGCAATCACAAGCTAGCTACCAAAGCAGCCACCAGGGCGCATTATTTTCAGTGAGTGAGTTCGCAGGGCAGCCACCGTCTGATATATTGCAGACATTTCAACACATTCATTGAATTAAATGCTCATGGAGGGTTAATATTTATTATTTCTCTACTGGGAATAGTGGATTTTCTTTTTCTGTAGATTCGTGATTAAATGTTATTCTTTGAAGAGTGGAGAATTTCTTTAATTCTACAGAAATTTCTTTGAGGTTGGCAACATTGAATCTCGCACCGTGTTATACCAGCTGTGCTGATGTGCTCTGTGAAGCTGCAAGTCACCTTGGGAGGGATTTAATGCCTATTATGCATGCGCGTTACCATAATACAAGTTACAATGATTTAACACGCAATGTCTGAAACTACTAATATAAACATGTTGTTTAAATCGTAAGAAAGTGTTCTTATAAGCATGTTTAATTCACTCGTATTCCATGTATATTATACATTTTATTATTTTAGAAGGAACTATTTTAATGTGAGGAAGAAGATGACAAGCATGAGTTTGGAGACGTTATGCGTCCAATAGCCAATCAGGAACCATTATGCCACGTGCATTTATTTACGTTTACTTCAATCTTTAGCTGGAAAGAGAGTAGTATAATATGTAGCTAGTCAGCGAAATATGCAATGGAAATAATAATAATAATCATGATGATGATGATGATGATGATGATGATGATGATGATGATGATAATAATAATAATAATAATAATAATAATAATAATAATACAGTTTTGTATACTTACTCTTAACAAGACCCCAAACAGATTTCTTGTACTTGATTTGTGCATAAACAGCTAAACATGATTCAGTATCAGACTCTCGAGACAAACAGTAGTGAGTAGTGACATAAAATGAGTCGGCATAAGGAATTCCTGCATTTACTGATTCAGTATCAATTGCGTACAGTTCCCCAGGTTTACTGCATGGCAACATCACCTGAAAAAAAGAAACAAGATATTTTATCTTGAAAGGCAAACAACTAAAAAAAGATAACAACAACAATAATCAGTCAATTACATACTATGCAGAACAAAAGTATCATCAATTCTCAAACATTATAAGATTTTATGCTCGACCATGCCGAAATGTAGTAATTATATACTTGGTAGCAGCCCTTTAATGGACCTCATTAAAGTACACCTATTCATTAAAGTTCAGGTGTTCCACCAATCAGAAAATACCATTGTAGCAATATGAAAGTGCAAGTATTGATTATTCTCGGATATGCAATCGAAAGACAACAATAAATCAATAAATCACCTATATTTGAAATAAAGTCAGTTCTGTTAGTATAATAATTAGCGTTAATTGTAAATAATATTCAAATAAATTCAATTTGTCATCTCGTTTTTCAATGTCTAATTCAATTTCGAGGTTATATCAAGATTAATGTTTATTTTACTCTCTAGATTATATCAAGGTCAATGTCGACATTTGTTTCTCGGAAAAAATCAATACTTTCGCGTCTGCGCACATCTCACAATTTACGAGGTATTGCATCGTATGAAAATTATGAAACTCGCTTGCGCTCATTTCATAAACATACTCGCGTCTTAATTACTATCATTATAGGCTCATTGCATAATGTACTATTACACTACTGCCCACAACAGACTTGCCACCTGTCTGAGCAGCACACTCGGCAAGGTAAGGTGGTAAATCACTGTCAAGTATTAAAATACCGGAGGGGACTGAACTATAACAGTGCATATTTTGGTGTTAGTATTTCAGATGTGATTTTCAATTATGCTGAAGCCAATCAATTTTCCATAATTAAATTCATTATGACTCAGTCGATTAATTTTGTACACATTAACATACTTGAGTCTCTGTCACTTGTGTGGACTTCGGTCCAACTGACTGATTCAAAGGCATTGTTAAGTTCACCACTCGCTGCTTTATACCAGTCTGGGAGTCTTGTTGCCAAGGTGTATGAGAGATATCTGGAACAGAAGCGATCGTATTAATTAAGAATACAAAATTCCATAGACTAAGTTATAACATAACATCAAAAAATCAAATGGTGTTGCTTTCAAGGTAACAATGAATTTTCTATTAGCTGCTTTTTATAATAATTAACAGAATTGAAAACCTTGGTGCAAAAACCAGTCAAGTCCAGAAATGAAAATTTTACAGGAGATAATAAAAACTTTCCACAAAAATTAAAGTGCATTAATTTCAAACTGATTTTTTACACCATAATTTAGGAAATTAGTAGGTTTTCTTATGTGGTTACCAATATTCTACCAACTATTTTTGTAGTTCTGAATTTTTTCTTCAGACAGTTTCACATTTAATTCGCTTAAATTATCTTCATTTTTCTTATGGTCAAGAAATGTACAATCTGCTGTTTTTCGGAAAAACTTCATCTCAGCTGTATGCAATATTTAATTCATATGCCTTCTTATTTTGTGGCTATTATAGAAAGAATGGGAGCAAACTATAATGGAGATTAAGGTCTGCTTTGGGTTGTAATTATTTTATGGGACAGACAACATAATAAACGTCCTTGATCATGGTTATACTCAAAAATCATAATACTGCTGTACATCCTCCTCAGTTATATAAAAAAACATCATAATTTTTATATTAATTATTTCACTTAGGATTTACTCACCACTGGTTCTTCTAACACTATGGAAGTCCAAGTAGAACTTGGAGTTCGTGAAAAGCATTGTAAACAACAGATCAATATGAATTGGTATCGTGGCACGAATAATCTTGCGACCTTCGTGAGATGATGTGCACACTACAGGCTTGCTACCTGTTAAAATACAGAAATACATATGTAAAACATAAGTACACACACTCGTGGAAAGATAGAGTGTCTGTCTGATTTGTCCAGACTCTAAGCTCAACCATATGGCTGTGGTCATATTTTCATAAGGATTTTCAATCTGTATTTACAGCTTGTTTTTACACTCATCACCTCGTATCATATAGAGTACTTCACAAAACTTGAATTTTGTACTTTTCCTAATCCTTTCTATAAACTTTCTCGTTTCAAATGCAATGCAAGTTGAAATTTTTATTTTATTTAAGCGTATTTTCCAGCCATACATGCAAAATATACGGAATTTATGACATAAGTAGAGATAAATGAACAAGCATGCTTTCTTCTTTAGAAAAATAATGTATTTCGATACAATGAAATTTCACTATAAGAAAGTAATACTTTTCAAATGTCTGTGCAATTTACGAGGCGCAACCAGAAAGTAAGTTTCCCTATTTAAAAAAAAAAAAAAAGAACACACACTTTCAGGAAAACATTTATTGGCAACAGGTACAGCAATGTTTCAGCTATTTTTCAACATAGCCACCATCAGAATTGAGACACTTGTATCGTGGGATCAACTTTTGTATCCCTCTGTTATAGAACTCTGCCGCTTGTGAATGGAACCAGCATGTGACAGATGTCTTCAGCTCTTCATTGTTG
Organism: Periplaneta americana; assembly: GCF_040183065.1. Lineage (NCBI taxonomy): Eukaryota > Metazoa > Arthropoda > Insecta > Blattodea > Blattidae > Periplaneta > Periplaneta americana. Next base: position 155,194,897 of record NC_091130.1, read on the forward strand.
CCAAAACGCTCACCGGAGGACAGGAATTTCTTGAGGTGCAAGAAAACGTGAAAATCGCTGGGAGCAAGATCAGGACTGTAGGGTGGGTGATCAAACAACTCCCAGCCAAATTCTGTCAAAACAGTTGCTGTGCGCCGAGCCGTATGTGGACGAGCATTGTCATGGAGGAGCACAACACCTGCAGTACGCATTCCACGCCTCTTATTTTGAATGACACGTCGCAATTTTCGCAGTGTTTCACAGTAACAGTCAGTGTTCACTGTTTCACCTCTTGGAAGGAAGTCAATGAGCAGAATGCCCTTCCTGTCCCAGAACACCGTGCACATCACTTTCTGTACCGACAGCGTCTGTTTGAATTTCGTCCTGACCGGAGATCCACTATGCTGCCAATGCATTGACTGCTGCTTGGTTTCCGGGGTGAAGTGCGAAATCCAAGTCTCATCGCCCATGACGATCCTGTCGAGGAACTCGTCGCCGTCATCGTGATACCGTTGCAGAAATGTCAGTGCTGCTCCTAAACATTGCATTTTGTGTTCGGGTGTCAGGTTTTTCGGCACCCACCTGGCACACACTTTTTTGAACAGCAGGTGCTTAGTGATAATCTCATGCAACAAGAATCGCGATATCTGCGGAAAATGGCTGCTCAGCTCCGTAATCGTGAAGCGACGGTTCTCCATGATGCACTGCCGCACCAGCTCAACACGATCATCATTGATGAGGGACGGTCGCCCACTGCGCTCTTCATCATGGACACTTTGACGACCTTCGGAAAACTGCCTACACCAGCGACGCACCATCTGCTTACTCATGATGTTCGGCCCATAGACCTGACAGAGCTGCCGATGAATTTCAATTGGCGCAATGCTTTGTGCATTAAAGAACTTTATCACCGACCGAACCTCGCAGGCGGTGGGAGAAGGAATAAGACCTTCCATTTCGGACCACTGCTGCCACGCTACTGGCACCAGGCGGGACCTGTCCGGCTGGCATATGATTGATACGTCATAGATCTGTTACGCATGCGCAATTGACACGGCTAATTACGTTTACTTTCAAGGGGAAAAAATCGGGAAACTTACTTTCTGGATGCGCCTCGTAGTTAGACTGGTATGTATTTTGCTAAGCCATTGTTGAGTTTATTAAAAAAAAACGCATACACGAGCAAAGAGCTCATTCAGCTCACAATATAATTGTGTTAGGGAACACTGCGATACGAACAGTTTCTCCCCTATGTGCAAGTTTCTTCTTTCATCTTCCTTAGTGCAGTTCGGTACAGCAATGTTAATGGTAATAACAACAAAGTCAGAACTTAAATGGGAAATTTTGGAAAACAGACGTAGGAAAACTAGCATAACATCATTGTATAGAGCACATCTAGGTCAGAAAGCATGGGTAGACATAACGGCTCGGTTAGAAAAGCCAACGTACTATGGTAGGAACGATCATGATTTTAAAATCAAATGTAGGAAACAGAAAACGGATGTAGGTAAATTCTCATTTTTAAATAGAACTATAAATGATTGGATTGACCTACCTGCAGCGGTCTTTGAGGGCTGTCCTTCCTTAAGGAGATTCAAGAATAACTTAAAAAGTTGTGTATAAAGTGCAAATTAAAATTAAGGTGACATTCAATATTTAATTTTTTAAGGTGACATGTATTTATCTAGCCTGACGAGTTTACTTCCTTGGTTTGAATTGTAAATTATTTAAAACTAGCGTGTAAGAGGGCCTTAGACTAGAAATGTTTAGCTTAAATGTAGTTCTGTTTATAAGTATACATAAGGGTGTAATTATTTGACTTATTTGAACTGTTGTATCAGTGAAGCGAGGTGAGTCAGTGAAGTTATGGTTTTACAGTGCAGTGAATAGTTCCGATCAGTGATAATTTATAGCGTCAATGAAATGTGTTCTATAGTGTCAGTGAAATGTGTTACAGAGTGTCAGTGAAATGTGTGCTAAAGTATCAGTGAAATGCGTCATAGTGCCACTACAGGGAATGAGATGAGAGTAAAGTGAAAGACTATTGAAACTTATGTAGGGCCTATACATAATTATGTAGGTTGTATTGTAAAATTAGGTATTTTATTTATGTTTCATTATTATTGTGTTAAATTGTATTGTGTATAAAATTGTATATGTGTTGTAAAACTGTATTGTGTATTGTAAATTTTATTGTGTATTGCTTATCATTTTACTGTGTATTGTTTATATTGTATATACCACTGCCACCGGGTGCTTGCCCACTTGCAGTGTAAATAAATAAATACATACATACATACATACATACATAACAGTGACAGTTGCAGAAGTAGCGTAGTCAAAGTGATGGTGGTTAGGAAAAGAGGAGTAATCTAAGGAGAAGAGAGACAAAGATGAAGTTGATAGTGGACAGAAATGTAGCCTGGATCGGAACTTACCTAAGGTAGCATGTTTCTCAGCTTCTGACTCTGTAGTGTCACTCATGTCAGTGGGGAGAGTCTCTGAGACAGGAACTTGCAACGAGCTTCGTTCATGAATAGCAGCAGATTCCCTGCGCACTGTGGAGTGCACCGTGGAGCCGGTGTACGATGTGGAATGAACGGACAAACCGGCCGTAAGCGCAGACGGCGGCAACTCATTCTGCCGCTCCTCTGTGTTTGTCATTTCCATGTGAGAAGACTCTGTCACACTGCAGCTTTCTTGCTAAAACACACAAGCAAAGAGAAATTTGTAGATAACCAAGCAAATTCTACAGAACATAAATTTACAAGTTATTTATCGTTCAATATTCCATTAACATTTTCCTATTAAAGTCTTGAAGTAATACTGAAACTTATAACACGAAGAAAAACAACAGTACGCAGCTCTAAATAAGATTCTCTGTACAACTTAAATTATAAGCAAGTGTTCCTAAATTCATTTAAATAATACAACAGCAGCATGGTAAAAGTGCGAAACTCAATAGATTTGTTTGTTGTAACGTATATTTTATTTAATTTATATGAATATGAATATTAAGGAATATAAAATACAGTTTGCTCTTAAGGACAACAGAACTATAGTTTTCAACTTTATGTAGGTACCTATTTATATAAACATCTACTAAATAAAGGTACGGTCACACGTCGCTACTTTTGCAGCGCTACTTTTATACTGCAGCTGCAAAAGTTGCGTGTCGTGTTCACACGTAAGCCAAAAGTAGCGCGCTGCACGCTACTTTTCGTGCTGCGCAACCCGAGTGCTGCAAAAGTTGCAACTGGAGGTTGCGAGTCTGTTCACACACAAGGCGCTACTTTTGCAGCCGCAGTCATGCTGCAGGTTCCCATCTCCATGTTGACTTCTCAATATACATTTTGTGGTTATGTTCGCATTATTAAGAAACTCATGCGAAAGCTTCCTTATCTATTATTTGCTTTTCTGTCGTGACTAGTATTCAGAAATTGACATTATTTTTACTATAAAGCTTTTAAAAACGCCTATATACTTAAATGATAACCAACAGTATATTCACGTAATCAATGTTGGCAACACTCCTGTTTGGAACTACGCTACGGAAAATTTAAAAAATGAATTATATCGTCACCAATTATGCTCAGACTGTGTTGTGCATTTAATAACTGTTACAAATAATTTATTTTCATCACATTTAACATTGAAATATATCCAAACAATAAAAGTATCATTGGCACATTTGGATGGTAACACTGGTTGCAACCGCAGCAAAAGTTTCAACAAAACCGATATCAAAAATGCTGCGGCTGCAACCCTGAGAACCCTGTTCACACGTCGCTACTTTTAAGTTGTGCGCAGCATGGAAAAGTAGCGGGCAGCAGGTTCGGCAGCCGCTACTTTTCGGGTTGCACCATTGTTCACACGTCGCAGTACGAGAGTTGCACAGTGTTTTGTACTGCAGCGCTGCAAAAGTAGCGACGTGTGACCATACCTTTATACATATTATATTTCACAGTATACTTTTTTTTATATTTTAAGAGACTACTATGAAACCACAATGCTTGTAAATATGAGAAAAATGTCAGTGAATATGTCTCATTCCCAGCAAAGAGAATAATAAGCAGTGTGATTTTCTTTTCATGTTTAACATGTTTTTGAATTTCTATAATCAGATTCACATGCTTCGACATTTTCTCATGATTCATTCTTATAATGCTTCTATCTCATGGAATTGCAATATCATTATTCACACCATATTCATATTTCTTATTAATATTTGAAGCTCAATGGATGACACGTTATTAGAATGCAGCTAATGACAAATCTATTCAGAATGCTAATTTTAGTCTACACATTGTATAAGTTCTAATAGTGCTTTTGTACACCTAAATGTTTATACTTGAAAATGTGTATTTCTTTATATACTATTAAATTGGTATTCCGCAAATAAATAAATTAATGAATAAACGAATTAATAAATAAATAAGTAAATACGAAAATAAATGAACTAACAAAGAAACAAGTAACTTAACTAATGGAGTAGGCAGTAGCAGCATCGTTTGTATAGTCGCGACACTATTATTCCTGGCATGACTTCTGCTCTTTGCTTACGTCTTAGGAAGTCAAGGTTCTATAAAGGCTGGGTAGGTAGTATCGTTCGCCATTTTTGTTCTTTCGTTGCCGAGCTACCAGACGAGGAATCTATTTGCCACACCGTTAAACATTATCATGTCATAGCTCCTGTGATAATAAATCAAACGCACTGTAATTCAGCAAATAATTGAGAGGCAAATAACGTCCTAGTGTACTTTCTGCGAACGATAATGAAAGAGCCAAAATGGCGGGCGATTATATATTAAGTATTTATCCAGCCTTAGGAAATGTTTAACATCATCAGCGAATCACAAGACGCACACGTTTAAATGTAGCCGACCTGCAACGTGATCGGCTGCCGGAAATTAGAGCGACGGGACTTTAATTACACAAATTCTGTCTGATGAGTTTATATTAATTCAAAGTAGGTCTGTTTACACAAACTGCCTTCCTGTCATTAATATGAAGAATTTTTAATATTAGATTCCGAATACTTTTTTTAAAAATGTTACATGTAGATATAATGATTCACTCAATTACTGTTTTATTTCTAACAAACGCACTAGAAGTTAGAATTTTCCTTTATACACTCATTCTGAAATTGACTCTCTATTTGTCTATGGGTACACCCAAGAATAGAAAGCGAACACAGACCTTATGCAAAAGAAACAATTGGGACAATAAACCACTAACTGGAAAATAAATAAACAGTTCAAACGCATTTATCTTACTTACTGACAAAGTTCTTCGGTTAAAACTAGAAGATTTTGTGGATTCTGCTTCGTCTATACTTATAGTCCTACTCCTGCTTCTACTCCTGTGCACAGAGAATTTCCTCATTGTGCACAAGCCTAATTACAGTACGCTAATAAACAAACAATGTGACTTATAAATATGCACGATGTGTAACTTGTTTTCACAATGCTATTTCGTTATTAAATAAATTACACAAAACTGAACGCATAACTGCTTTTCATCAGAGCAAAGTTGTATCTATGTGGCAACAAAAATGTTCGATATCTTATCAAAGAATTGACAGATAAAGTGATAAGCACTTTCAACATCACATCAGCCTTCATCTACACTAGTATGTCTAGGTTATTGCAAGATAAGCTGTGAGGAAGAATACACATCAATGAAATGTCTTAAGGGATGACGTAACAAGTAATCACGACACCATACGGGCTATTCCATCTCAAATCGACCAAAATATAGAGAAAATTGACCTTTTTCTGTCCGTTGACAACTGTGATACAATGCTTTGTGCAAAGTTTGAGGCATCAGAACTTCATAGTGTTTAAATTAAAAATATTTAAATTTATCGTATTTTCATAAAATTAGCAACTTTAAACTGTTGTGGCTCCAAAACCCTTTCACCCAATGACCAAAATCATGGTTTATTTTGATGCTGAGAAATTGAAGTTTATATTGACATATAAATAGATTTTCTTACTTTTTATGGAAATGGAGAAATTTAGATTTTTCCTCATTAAGACGCCTTTGCCTAGGAAAAAATATTTTTAAAATATATAGTTAGATTCCGCATTGAAAGTACAAACAAACACATATTTTTTAATGATGGTATGTTGATAAGAAAGTACTGAAAATATCAAATAAAGAAAATAAATAGTACGTGCGTGAACAAACCAGCTGACTGTGAGACGGGAGCTAGTGGAGACAAGCAAAGCCAGGAGACAAACACGTGATGTTTCGTCTAGTAGCACATAGCTGGGCTAGCTTTATCACAAGTTTTCATAAACACAGGAGTAAAATGACGCCCAACGCTCGCTTATCTTCATCTCTCGGCCTGTCCGTGCGGTACTGCGCCGTTCAAGTCCAGGCGTGTGAAAATAATCTATTTAATACCCTCGAAACTTATTTCCGAGCCACTAAGCAAACAATGCCGAATCCTTCTTAATAATGCAAAGTTTTTTCTCAATATTTTTTACATTTTTACAAACTGGCAGAAAGCCTAAAAGTAAGAAAAATCAGATTATCTGTCTCTCTGTATACAATAAAAATAAGGATTACTTCTTAACATAACCTACCAAATGTCAGCTTCAAAATAAGCTCTCGTTCAATGTTCTGCAGTAAATGGTTCCAGAGTTCTGAGCGCTGAAAGAGGCTTGTTTTTATAAAATACACTAAATTTGTCGCTCAATAGTACGAAAACCATTTGACTTTCGATAGTATATTTTTGAAATTGCACTGTCCTCAGCACCTTGTATAAATAGGGAAAAAATTAGAGTATTAAAAAATGCGAGGTTTTTTACTGATTGATTTCATATGGAATAGACCGTACGCATTTTGAAAACAGTCAATACAGCAAAACTTCATGTATACGTTTTTATGGAGGTCTGAAGAAAAAAAATGCATAAATGAGAAAAACATATAACTAAAACAGCATTTAATAACATCTGAATGTATGAGAAGAATGGATTAAGCCAATTTTGTAAAATATTCACAAGAGAAATTTATAACTTCACAGTTAAACCATCTGCCACCAGGGTGATCTAGTGGCAAGACAGCTGACTTATAATCCTGTGGACCCAGGTTCGATTGCTAGCGTACCACTAATTCATCATTTGTGTTAGACAAACCCATGGCCCAAGTAACAAGGGAGTTTTCTTCGGGAACTCTGGTTTCCCTGTGGCATCCCAATAAATCATCTTCATCAGCTGGTGAGGATGTAGCGTAGACCAGTCTCCTATGGCGCACCCTGGGCAATGACTGTCAGTAAACTGGTCTACACAACTGGCTTCATATGGGTGAATGACGAACAGTGAAGTACCCACCATTAGTAAAAAATAAAATTTAAGCCATCTTTGAGTCTATAATACAGTACTCAAATTTATAGCACATATTCTTGAAGAATGGAAGATTATTTGTATAAAATCGTAGCTGCTTAGAGTTAAAACCGGCTGATATATTACATTTGAAACTCCAATCCAGAAAATTTTATGACAATGACTTGTACTTTCGGTGTGAACTTCATTTAATAACACGTGATTATTAAAAAAAAAAAAGTTATTTTGAACTGCTTGCTTCTAAGGAATAAACCATGCCCTCAAATTTTGATAACTCTTCTATAATTTGTTCATTTACATCATGGTGTGTTATAACCAGACATCGGATTCTAGGGCAAATGCCTATTTTGTTTCTTTAGGAGAAAAGTAAAAATAATTATTAATATTTGTGTTTCATGGAAATTGAAAGGTATTCAAAGAGTTTTATAGTGCCCTAAAATGCCCTAAAACGGTTATTAGAGCCTAATTTGTTAATATTCGCCTAAAAATGCCTAACTCACTGTAAAGTTTCGCATTTTACTCTTACTTTTTATAATTTATACATGCATTCACTGCGAAATTTAAGGCATTTAAAAAGTGGAAAGTTTGCTTCACACCGGCCATGAAACCATTGATAAAGGAAACAAAATGTTTTGAATCTCACGACACTCGCAATAGATTTCACCGAATTTAACATGTTTGGAGGCACAAATGCCAACAAAGAACCAACCTTAGTTTTGAAGCAGGCAACAATCACAACATGTGCTGCTACCGATTCAGAGATATACTATACTATAAAAATGACTGTTTTCGGTCTGAAACCGATTAGCTGTACTGCCCTTCAGAGTGTCATAAAATCACAATTTTTGGAGAAAGAGTGTTTTTGAAATATTTATGAGAAGTCGTAAAACTGCGAATTAGTAGGGTAAACCGTTACAAAATATTTAAAAGAATGGCCCTCCTAGTGTTAACACTACCAGCAAATGCAACAATAAGTGGAACTTTGTATTTTTGTCCAATTGAATCTCAATAACAACGGTTCATTTGAATGCTCGTTAACAGTTGCTCTTTCCCTCACCTTATTTGTGTTGAGAAGTTTTGAGCGGTAGGACGTTTTCCTGTGAAGTTTAACGCGATAATGCCGAAAAATGTAAGTGCAAAATCTACATTGATCCGACAATGGCTAGCAGAATATTCAGAATTCACTTATGATGGAAAAATAATATTCTGCAAGATTTGTAGCAAACAGGTATGTAACAATAGTTGAAATATATAAATTCTATTAATTTTAATGAGTAGGCCTATAATATTTATACATTGACTGAGCTATCCTGAGGTATAATTCTTTTTAAGACCACTACACTTTAACCTTTTAAATTCCGATAGTTAAAGTATTTGCAGGTCATTAAAATTTTGATTGTTCGAACCCACTAACTTTGTGATAGAAATACGGCAATACAACAATTAGGATTTTATTTTAATTCAGTTTACTTTACATTTTTAGATTTCGCAAGTAAAGAAGTGCCACCTAAAGCAGCATGTGCAAGGAGCGGCTCATAAGGCTAAAGCTCAGCAGAAAAATCAACTGCAACAAACTTTACTAACATAGCCTACTTCATCCAATCTCAGCAGCAATTTCTATGCTGATTTAACCAGAGCGTTTGTTGCTGCTAACATTCCCTGGAATGCAATTGAAAATCCGGTTTTAAGACAGTTTTTACAAAAATACTGCAAACAAAATATCCCATCTGAGTCGACCCTAAGAAAAAATTACTTACACAGAATATACAATGAAACTTTAGCTTCCATTCGGGAGGATATAGGTAATTCTTACATATGGGTCTCTGTGGATGAAACCTCAGATCCTATGAATAGGTATATAGCAAATATGGCAGTAGGAAAACTTAGTCCTGATGGACCTTCGATTCCACACCTCGTATGTGTTAAGGAACTTTCGAAAGTGAATAGCCAAGCCATTGCTTATTTTGTAAATAAAGGCCTACAGTCTTTATACACAGGTAATGTAGACGATTCTAAAGTTCTGTTGTTTTGTACTGATGCTGCCTCATACATGGTTGCTGCAGCTCCACTTCTTAAAACATTTTATCCTAAGCTCATGCATGTAACGTGTCTAGCACATGGCCTTCACAGGGTTTCTGAAACAATCCGGAATGAATTTCCTCTTGTCAATTCGTTTATTTCTAACACAAAAAAATATTTTTGTAATGCCCCAACCAGGATTTCAATATTCAGAGAGAACTTTCTAGATAGCCCACTCCCACCTCAGCCGGTTGTTACACGATGGGGAACCTGGATTCAGTCAGTGGTGTATTATTCTAAGTATTTTAAAGAAGTGGTCACAGTTATTGATAAATTACCTGAAACTGATAGTGCAGCGTGTGTGAAAGCAATGAAAGATTGTCTGAATGACTCACGAGTGAAAAACGATATTGCCTACATAACATCAAACTTTTCTTTCATACCTGCAAGCATTGAACAATTAGAACGTGAAAAACAATCTCTTTGTAGCCAAATAGCAATAGCAAAGGAAGCTCAAGTGAACATACATTCTGCTTTGGGCGAAACTGGGAAAAAAGTTAAAAATAAGTGGGACAACGTATTAAATAAGAATGTAGGATTTTCATTGTTGGAAAAAGTATCAAGAGTGATATCGGGGGAAAGTGTAAATGTTCCAGTAAGAATTGATGTTTCTATTGTACCTAATTTAAAATTTGCGCCTCTCACATCAGTTTCGGTTGAAAGAAGTTTTTCTGCTTTCAAAATGATTCTCAGTGACAAAAGGCAAAGGTTAACTGTGGAGAATTTAGAAAAAATTCTGGTGGTGTACTGTGCAGATAATTATAATAAAGTCTGAGCATGGAACTGAATTTCAATAACTTAAAATGAGTAATCTTGATATCAATAATCATTATTTTATTAGTTTCAATATATTAAATTTGTGCAGCTCTGTTTATAAATATAATATAGTATTCTTTTTTAATGTTTAAACATACTTTTTTGTGCGTATTTTAGTGTATAACTAAAAATTTAAGTGAAAGAAATAAGTATGATACCTTGATGTGCCTAAAATGCCTATTTTCATTAAAATAGAGCCTAATTTTACAAATTTTGAGCTTATTTTAGGCGCCTAAAACTGCAATTTTTAGTGCCTAAAAATCCGATGTCTAGACTTATAACGTTCTTACATTTTCAAGGCAAACGTAATTCCAAACAAAATTGATTTAAAACGCATGAATATCATTTCGTTATTGCCCAGAATTTAAAATACAATTGTACAAGTATAAAAAAAGTATAAACGAAAAACGTGTAACCGAAATAAGTTAACATATGAACTTCACTAGGAATACAGAAAAAAAAAATTTAGTGCGAAAAATATATAAGTGAGAAATATATAACAGAAGTTTTACTGTATTTACAAACCTAGATTAGAAAGGTCACATTTAAAACATACCCTCTTTTTAAGATCTCGAAACAAGAAATATTTCCATTGGCTCCATAATACATAAATAAAAGGGAAAAAAAAAAAATCAAATAGCCTAATTAAGTAAATAGGCAAATGAATAATAAGTAAATAATCACATGAATAAATAAATAAACGAATGAATAAACAAATAACTAAACGATGAATAAATAAACTGATGTATTAATGATAAATAAATAAATAAATTGAATGTCTCTGATTTCACCAATACATTTTTTTTCAAGTAATCATGAATATGGTGATGCATAATAATCATAAATAGTAGAAATAATCGTACAGTTATCAATGTTAGTGTAAAATAATACAACATAACTTTTTATTTACAATTCTATTTTATTTAGTTCTGTTCTTCAAAGTACTACTTTTGATATGAAGCAATAGTACAGTATGTTTGTTAGATATGCCATTCTCTTTCTCACACATACCTCAGAGAAGGAGTCTACAGACAGCCTCACACTTAATGTAGAAAGTTTGTCGTCTTCAGCAACTGGTGGAATGTAATCTTCATCATCACTTGTCAGACCTAATTCATCTCCATAGCAGGTGTGAACCCACTGCCACATTTCTTGCATTGACATTTGCTGTTAACAACAACATTGTAACAGTTATTTCCACGACAGCAACAAAAGCATAAGCAAACTGCTACAGTTAAGTGTGTAACAGTGAAATATTTTGTTTGTTATGGTTCACTGGAAGCAAAAAAAAAAAAAAACCAGTTCTCCTTACACAAGACGCACTGTCACTGAACCAACCTTGAGACTCTTACTTCCTTTCAATGCCACTCAGACCACTTCCTGAATGAGTAATTACGATAAAGTGTGATCTCTTACTACAACTTTAAAACACAACAGTTTCGAAATCTATACAGTCTATACTATTCAATATATGAACACAGTTTCTGAATAAACATTAAAAAAACTGCAATTTTTTATTCTTACTAAGGAATATGCATATCAAAATGAATCTGATTTCTTTCTTACTCTCCACGTGGTCTCTAAACAAGCTCAAACATTCAAGTCATATTAACGCCAATTTCGAAACACATTTTGTGCAAATGTTCGCGTCCAACTGCTTAATTTGTCAAGCTTTTATCACACACAAAACGTTTTTCTGACAGCTGTTTTTCAACTTTAGAAAAAGAGAGTGTGCACCCCTCTTGAAACTGTTTATACCAAAACGAAATTTGCTGGAAAATATATTTTTTAACCTGAATTTCACTAGCACTTCGTGGACAACTGGTGATGAAGTATTTTGCATTAAAAATCAGATTACTGCAAGCAATTTTACATTCGGCATAGCCTCAAAACACTCGCATAATAATGTGAACCAAAATCTAGAAAACAAATGGTGAAAAAGGATGCTGACTTTGGCTGATATTACACGTGATTTAGCTTAATGGCACAGCAGTTTACTTTTAGAACTTACTTTTTAGCAAAGAACAATAATAAAAATAAATAATTATTTATAAGACAAATGTAACACGCAAATAGTACTGTGAAACGAAAATTAACTCACAGATTAGAGCACTATTACGAAAGTAAATAGAAATCAGATAATTTCATGCCCTGTAAAGAAGTTAATTTGGAACCAATATCTGAATATTTAGATGCAGATTACAAGTCATTAGAATAAATAAATACTAGTGGCTTGTGCAGCAAATGCTGCTGCAAACTAAGTTCGTTAGACGTTCAAATAAAAATTTTTCAGATTTATTTTCAATGAAGAATACTTGTCTTTTTGATAGTTATTTGCTTCCATAATAATGAAACATACTCCCTCTGAATGGATTTTTTTTTAGGCCAAATACTTTCTCTTGGACCTATCCAACTTCAGTTTTTGAGTTTCAACGCGAAAACGCAAGTATCAATGTCAGGACGATAGCAGTAGCTATTTCAGGTCATTGTGGATTGTAGGCGAAAGTTAAAAAAATGTCAGGTTTGCTAAGCTTTCGAACAATAGCATTTTCGTATAGCTGCTGCACGTAGAACTTGAAATGTAGAGCGTAAAATCATTTTATCCTACTAAGAGATCTTGCTGAAATGATCTGGAGACTACAACATTTTCTAGGCCTCTTATTTTATCAGTAAGTAATACCTTTTGATCTTTCCTTAGGAACTGTAATTTTTGCGCTCTCTCGAGCCAATACTGAAGACAATGACACATATCAATATCTACACCACACCGCCATTAAGTATATGAAAAAGACCCAACCCCACTGGGCTAATAAGTATAAAAATATTTGATTTTTAATAACAATATTGTTATCTTACTTAAGTTTTGTAGTTATATATAGCAGCCACTCAGTAAATTATAGAAATGAAGATCTAAATTAAGATATTCTCTACATTTACTTACATAACCTCAAAACGTTTCACTTTCATGTCATCAATACAGCATCAATATTATGTACAATTAATGAAAAATAGATGCATCATGATATTAACTATAATAATATTTAATTTCTAATGATAATAATGTCTTCAAACCACCTCAAGTTTCGTAGATTTGAATATCCAATACACAGCTGTACTCAGAAAATTATTATACACTACAGAATCAGTTTTTAATAAAAATTGAATTGAGCTCTAAATATGTCGGCAATCCTGCAGGTCATGGCCTTCGTGTAATAACCTGTTGTTTATATTGTAGTGTGTGTTTTGTTCTGAAATTCAATCAAGTCGGCCGTGATTCGATAAAATTAGTTCTCAAAACTGACAACAGATGGATTTTGGAAAATAGGAAAATTATGTAGGAAAATTGACATTTCACTGAAAACTACCACTTTTCCGAAAAACTTTGGGTTCCAAGCTTCAAAATGAGGGGCCATTTATTAAAATCCGTTCAGCCGTTTTCCCGTAATTTCCATTACCAGTTCAAATTATATATATAGATTTAGGAAGTAAGCTACAGTCAAACACAAGAACTGGAACTGCATAAGGACTATTTAGCATGGAATTACAGCAGAGAGTAAGTCACCGAAATAAGATTTTTGAGGGAAAAATATAAATTTAGAGGAAGTATAATTAGACAGGTCAGTGAGAAAAGTAAAAGTAAGGCCATTACCACCATCAATACAACACAAAATATTACAATAGTTTGAGCACGCAGAAGGCTGGAATAAAGAAAAGATTTACAAAGAAGCTTAAGAATTGAACAGAGAAAAATAGCATTACGAAAATCATGACTGCTTTTGACAGAAGGCGTAAGTTATACGAGCAGAAATTAAAAAGTAACTGAAAAAAATAAAATCTGGGAAGATGAACTTTGGAAGAGTAATTGTTTGCAAACAATGCATAACTGTTAACAGGTGTTTATACAGGGTTAGTTAAAAGTCCCGCAACATCCAAATAACTTTTGAAGCATGTGGTTCAATGACATGAAACTTGGTATGTGGGGATAACCATATGAAGTGTCCACTGCAAGAATGATGGATGTCATTTGGAATACATTTTGCAGGAGAAGCAATTGAAAGTTTGAAATGTTTAGCGCTCAAAGCTTAACTGTGATTTTCCGATCATTACTGGACAATGACTATCAGTGTTATTGTTATTGCAAGTTATCTTGAACCTTCTGAGCAGGGACAGAGGGGCAGAGGGAAGGAAGCGCGTAACGCGGGTGGAGCCAACTGAGTTGTTTGCGCATGCTCCGCAGCATAATCTCTTGTCAAGAAACATAGAGCTATTTCCTTCACTGCGTACCAGTAGTGTTACCATGGAGCAGCAACCACAGGGTAGGAATTATGGTGAAATCACACCACCGCGGAGAAAAAGTAACGCTGTTATCCATAGCCGAGAAAGAGAAATTATCGCAAATATAATAAAATTAAGCGTTGCGAGGAGGAAAAATTAAACAAATATTTGCTGGAACCTCTTGCTAAGGAATATGAGAGAGCGGCTAAATACTCTGGCAAAAGTATTAGTTCCGTGAAGAGAATTAAGAATAATATTGAATTACAACCGAATGAACCTCACACTACTCGGGAAAGAATAGTTATGTAATGTTTAGAAATTATTGCTATAATAGTTATGTACAATAGTGTGTGTACTGTGAACGACATAATGAATTACTATTGTAAGTTATTATTTTCTTATAGTTCTACTAAACATATTATTTCATTCCAGAATTAGACTTGTGTAAAGTTGAAGTGGACGACTTCGATCAACATGTTATTCGGGATACAATCGAAGAATTCTATCGTGTTCAGAAAGTAGTACATAGTCTACGATTAAGAAGATAATTCGGAATGGATGATGCCATTGACGAAATAATTAATTTTGGAACAAGCGATGATGGCAGCAATGATAGGGATATGGATTGTGTATAATTGTAAATTAATGTAAATTCAAATAATAAGCCTGTAAAATATTGTTATAAGAATATGTACATATTAGCTGAAGGTGTAAGTCATGCAGGCCTATATAATGTACAGAAGTAGCTGTAGTAACTCCTCCATTGCCGGTCCCCAGCCCGGATGAGAGAGGAGTGTACACACGATTATATTTAAATACTTACTCATTACAGGTTAATTAAAGCTTGCTACGAAACTATGTTCTCCTCTCAAAACCGGAGTATCAAGAGAAGATGATGTCTGTATTGAACCAAGTTCTTTTACAGTAGAGAGCCGTAAGGTAAAAGAACCAACGTTTTCTGAAAAGAGTCACGTTACCCGAGGGAGGGGCATCCTTGCCGTGCCGTTACGTTGATGAGTACACGCCGTACCGAGCAGTTCCAAAGACAGACTTAGGGGATGTAAGGTTCAAGATAACTTGCAATGACAGTAATGCCATATAACTCTGTATGTACATTCTATATGTCTTAAGCTATGCATTGACAGTCTTGGTTCATTTTCGACAAGAAAGTGACATCCATCATTCTTGCAGTGGACTCTTCATATACTAAGAACTCAATAATGGTATTACCGAGTTTTTTCTACTTCCGGTTTAACCGGAAGTAATTCCAACTCTCTTATTTTAAATGGAACACCAAATATATGTTTTTATTTTTGAATAGTGCTCATTAAAAGCTTTTCAAAAAGTATCCACACTCGATACTTCTGTACAAATTCAGTGTTGCTAAGTCAAGAAAACAGAAAAGTGTATCGAATATTAAAATAATAAAATACTCCTTCCTTAACAAAAACAAAACAAAGCTAGCCCACCTTCTAAATTATGTGCTCAAATTGGTAGCCCTCAGCTGCTTTAAAATGTGTCACTCGATCATAGAAACCATTTAAGGAATGATTTAACCAGGCTTTAGGAATATCTTGCACCACTTCCATTTTTATTTAGCAACACTGAATTTGTACAGTGTGGGTAAGTTTTGAAAAGCTCTTAATGAGCTTTATTCAAAAATAAAAAAATATATTATAGGGTGTCCCATTTAAAATAAGAGAGTTGGAGTTACTTCCGGTTAAACCGGAAGTAGAAAAAACTCGGTAATACCATTATTGAGTTCTTAGTATATAGTTATCCCCACATACCAAGTTTCATGTCATTGAACCACATGCTTCAAAAGTTATTTAGGTGGTGCAGAACTTTTAACTAACCCTGTATATGATTATGATGATCACGACGAAAATTAAATGTATAAGCAACAAGGAAATATAACTTACAAAGAATGACCATTATATATAAGTTTGAGTGTGTGTGTAAGTTTGAAGTATTAATTTCATCTGTAACAAATATACTTAAAAAAAAAAATAATAAATAAATAATAATAATAATAATAATAATAATAATAATAATAATAATAATAATAAATAAGAGAATGAGAGGTTACTCACTTGATCCATAAGTGCATTTTGCCATACTCGAAACAGCATAAGATATGTCTTATCTCGTGCACCAAACGAAGTAAAGAAAAGTTTTTCACCTTCTGTACACACCAGAATTGCATTCGGTATAACTAAAGCCGTTTTCTCTTTGGTTATTGCAGTGACGTCTTTCCACCTCAAAGACACCTGATAAGAGATAAAGGGAGAGGATTTATGAAACCTGGTAAATGGGTAAAAAATATGATTTAATGTTAAATGCCATATCATAACTCTAAACCCTAGTGCACGTATCTCTTCTTCTGAAATATTAATGACGTCTACACTGACGTTCAAAGATATCTGACCGCCACTACATGATAGTGGTTGATAATTTGTTGGTGTAAGTGTGGCTTCTTTAGTTATTACTTCAATGAATAGATGGCGAAGATAATAGTCAGGGTTGCAAATTGTAAATAAATATACCAGCATTATAGAATTCAATATATCATCCACCTCTGCTGATTGTAAAACATCACTGAGTTTACCTGCAAACGGATGATAGTCAATTACAGAATAATTTATGATTAATTTACATAATCATTTTCCCTGACACTTTTTTAATCACCACAATAATCCTGTCACCTATTGAGAACTAGCAGAACTATTTCAAAATTTGTCAGTTTGTTATATCTTTGATTCTGACTTATCCCGTGGTTAGAAAGGTTGCTTACACGATCATAAAGTCATAGGTCAGATGTCTTTGAACGTCAGTGTACATGGAAAAGTTCAATTTTGAATGGGAGCTTCTGGCACTTGCTTCTACATTCATGATGTCACAGGTTTGTTTGTCAACTTAACCTGATCTAAGAATTTGTGGTACTTTCGAATATGTCTGAGGTTTCCACTTAGTATTTTAATTGTTTTAATTATGTGCGTTTTTAAAAACATCTATTATTTTTTCATGTGAACAAGAAAATATTCAATCTATCTGTTAACAATATATTCTGGTAAGGTTTCGTCGAGAAAGTTGCTGGAATTGTGGCCAATTGGTCAGAAATTCATTCACGTAATCATCAACATCACAATAATACTGCTCTGCAACTAAAATTCTTGTGCAGAAATAAATTTCAAGATTATAGTTGTAATGTATAGTGGAATATGATAATAGAGACTGGATTAATCTTGCACAGGATAGGGACCGATGGCGGGCTTATGTAAGGGCGGCAATGAACCTTCAGGTTCCTTAAAAGCCATTTGTAAGTAAGTAAGTATGTTCTAATACCATAAAATTAGACAATGTGACCACTTTTTCTACAGCTACGGCTTTTCCATAAACGAAATCATGCTCTGAATCCAATGTTCATGATACCCCTCACATGTATTCAGGCACATATCCAGAAGATGCGATTATGTTTTTATCTCACTGGTGAAACAGTTGAAAATCAACTGGTTCCACATATACACACGAATTTCATTCACGTTTCACGACGTTGACACACATTTTACTAACACATATCCAGAAGATGGTGATGATTATGTTTTCTTTGCCATTGGCGAAACAGTTGAAAATCAACTGGTTCTAGATATACACACGAATTTCATTCATGTTTCGCGACGTTCACACACATTTTACTAACACATATCCAGAAGGCG
Organism: Periplaneta americana; assembly: GCF_040183065.1. NCBI lineage: Eukaryota > Metazoa > Arthropoda > Insecta > Blattodea > Blattidae > Periplaneta > Periplaneta americana. The sequence goes on from NC_091130.1 coordinate 155,213,114, forward strand.
GTGATGATTAGGTTTCCTTTGCCATTGGCTAAACAGTTGAAAAATCAACTAGCTTTACAGACGAATTTCATTCATGTTTCGCGATGTTGCCATACATTTTACTAACACATATCCAAAAGACGGTGATGATTATGTTTTCTTAGTCATTGGCGAAACAGTTGAAAATCAGCTAGCTTTACTCACGAATTTCATTCATGTTTCACGATGTTGCCACATATTTTACTGCAAGTATCAGTTAGTACTAAACGCAGTTTACATGTAAAGGTAAAGGTATCCCCATCACATGCCATGAAGGCACTTGGGGGGCATGGAGGTAGAACCCCATGCTTTCCATCCATGACCTCGGCACTAGAATGAGGTGGTGTGGTCGGCACCACGCTCTGACCGCCTTTTACCCCCGGGAAAGACCCGGTACTCAATTTTGTAAGTTAATTTTACAGTATACAATATATTATGTAGGAACAAACCTAGAATTACCTATTATTATATATGAATATATATATATATATATATCTATAAACTAATTTTATTTACTAATATTCAGTTATACATAACCTATAGTCAATGACTTTTAAACGACTAGGCCTAAAAGAGTTGAATTCTAACAGAGGAAAGAATGGCCAATAATTTCACCTGAATAACTTTTGTTCATAAGTTATATATCTACAACACTTCGGATGGGTCAAGGCTAATGTAGGAGTAGAGGGCAATGAACTCGCGGACAAAACAGCAAAAGAGGCAGCAACGGAAGATGGCCTTGAAGTGGCATACAACAGGGAACCTAAGACCACAACTGTAACGGAAATAGAAGAAGAAGGGTTCAACGAATGGGAGAACGACTGGAAAAACACTCTTAAAGGAGCTATATGTACGAAGTTCTTCCCGTCTGTACGTCAGAGGATGAAACAAAATATCACGCTGACAGCAGAAGTAACTGCCATGATCTCAGGCCATGGAAAAACCAAGGCATACCTGCACCGTTTCGGGATCAAAGACGACTCAACTTCAAGATACACAAACAGTAGATCACCTAATATACTCGTGTGTCAAATTGAATAAACAAAGGGATATACTGAAAAAGGGAATATATAGAAATCAAGATAGATGGCCGTGTCACATGAGAAACTACTGTTAAAACACTATACGGAATTCAGAAACTTTGTTCAGCCAAGAGATTTCACATCACTGTAAATATTGTAAATAGTTAAAAAAACTACTCTACTTAAGATTAGTATTAGTATTTAGTAGTAGTAGTAGTAGTAGTAGTAGTAGTAGTAGTAGTAGTAGTAGTAGTAGTAGTAGTAGTAGTAGTAGTAGTAGTTAGTTATGTTAAAATAATTATAAGCGATTCACCACTTTTATTAAGTCAATAGACTTCACGGCAGTGTATTATATTGTATATAGTGAAAATACTACTCCAGTTAAAATATTAGTATTAATAATTTTAAATAATTCATAAACTCTATTCAGTCAACAGACTTTACATCCTTGTAAATATTGTAAATAGTTTACTATTAGTTTTTGTTTTAAGTTCCGACAGAATGTAAAAACAGTGTAGCAACAAATGTGTGTAGTATTGCATTACTGCAATGGAGCATACTGAATAAAAGGGGACACATTTTTTTTAGAAAAAAAAAAATCTACAACATGACACCGCCTTTTCAAAGAGGCCACAATGTAAATTATTATTAGGCCTAATCGTAAAATGCCATTACCAGAGACCACTGTGAAACTTAGATAACCAATTGATCAATGGAGATGACAATGATACTTAGCTGTATTCTGAAATGGTCCTTACAAAATTACAGAAGAATAAATAAAAAATATTTCGTAAGATTTTAAGTCACCATGCTCAATCTTGAAAATAGCTGACTTACTGAAGTTTCCCATCGAAAGATATTGGCATAAAAACAGAGGTAGTTTTGCGAGACATACAGTCTTCCATGGACTAGAATATCCTTCTGCAGGGCACACGAATAATCTGCAAAAGAAAGTTACATTCAGTTCAAGATCATTATGGTACAAATGAAGACAATCCTCATTACAACCAGTAATCGCAATATACAAATATGCAATTTTCAAAACAAAAATAAAGTAATCTTAATCAACATATTTATATACAATCTCACAGCATAGTGAAGTGAATTAAATTAATTGAAAAGCAGTTTTAAAAGGCACACTTCAGGAATGAAATAGCAAAGAGACTTACAAAAACCATCCGAAAGACATGAGAGAGTAAAACAGGCAATTGTGAAGTTGAGATAACAACAACACGCGAATCAGTTTAGCTAATTTTCATTTTTATCTCTCATGCTCAAAAACTTCCACTATGTTTTGTGAAACAAACACTCAAGGAAGACAGTATGCTGTGCAGTATTAAAATACTGTCACTATAAATTGGATGGAATAAACTGAACTTTTAAGCTCCACTCATGAGTGGGGAGAAACACAGTGCATTCTGTATCTAGGAATATTCAGGAACGTATTTTGCATGACGAGGGTCGAAGAGTTATATTTTTAAAATGCGAAATAACAACGAATTTATGTTTTCTTGTACGAAATAACACCGAAATTAACTAAATTCTTATACCGCAATCTAAGATTTTTTTTTGTTCACATAAAATTACATTGGTTTTTTTTTTTTTTTTTTTTGGTAGGTAAAATAAGAGGTCTTATTAAAAAGTTTCAGGACAGTTTTAATATAAAAACAATGGCGATACTTACAGGAAACTCTCCTTCAAAGTATTCTCTCCATGATCAGTGGCGGTGCGTCAATAAGAGCACGTGAACATCTTGTTTCCATTAATGCACGACTAGTTTTATTATTTAATGCCGTACTGACGTAGGTAGTGGGAATGTATAATATCAGAATCGAGTATTTTAAACTTCCCACATCTTGCATAAACTTATGTAAACTTGACAACATCCGTTCATGTACAAGCTGTGTTCTTTTCAAGAGGGTTACAGGAATTTCACGCATGCGCGGGAGAAAATTGTCTTTCGCTCGCCGCTTATGACTCGTCAAGAGCACAAAGTGTTAAGTGAACAGTGAATCTATCCTACAGATGTCAGGTGCATCGATGCCTATCGTTTACATGCTATATCTCAAGGATGAAATTTAATAGTCTGTATTCTAGCATGTAGGTGTCAGCATCTCACTGTCGGAACATTTACTTTATGTGGATGTGTGTACAGTGCTGCTACGAGAGTGCAGTTTGTGAATTACTATACTTCAATGTCAGCATAATAGCATAGTTTGGTTTTCAAAGACGTGCTGGCTGAATGTGGTGGTGGTATGAATTTAAGTATCTGTATGTTGGTGTATAATATTTAAGAATAATATTTACTGGCATGTATGCGAATGGGATTACAGTACTGGTATAGGCTATAATGTATCAGTGTGTTGTGAATCAAAATATATTACTGAATACACGCTTTTGTAAATAATGGCACTGTGGTATGTATTCATTTTTAACAAACGTAAACAATGAACTCTGTTCAAGTAATTTGGAACAGTAAAGAACTGGGTAAACTGGCTTACCAGGAAAAATTGGAAATAAAAAGACTAGGTTTCATCATTATTATTATTATTATTATTATTATTATTATTATTATAATTATTATAATTATTATACGTTCTTTTGAATTTATATACGGTTTTTTAGATAGTGAAACATTGGAATCATGGCATTTTATATGAGGCTAAACGTACGATTTCAAATTCTCTTCGATTTTGGAACACAAAATTGTGAACACATATAATATTTTATCACGAGCCGCCACTGCCCATGATCAAATACAGGTATACCAGTGTCCTTGCCACATTTCAAAGCATCTTTGGAAGGGACTTTCCTGGAGACTGTTTAGTCCCCTTGTTGCATTCCCTTTAATGGTAGGAATGTCATCGAACCTACGCCCAAGAAAAAGTCTGCGGGAACCAAAACTGATCCAGAAACAAAGGCTCAATCCTCACAATGGAAGTCACAAATTCTCCTCGAACAAGTGAAGTCAAATGTCAAAACAATGCTGATTGTTTTCTTTGGCAGTAGAGGTGTGGTACACTATAAATCTGTTCCCAGGGGCCAAACAATTAACCAATACTTCTACAAAGATCTTTTAATATGTTTGTGCGAGAAGGTGGGAAGAAAGCATCCCAAACTGTTTCAAAATCAGAGTTGAATTCTCCACCATGACACTGCACCAGCCCACTGTGTGTTCCAGGGGCGAATGCTAGTCACAAAAGTTAAGCTTGCTCTTTTATTCATAGGGGAAGATGGAAGGATATAATAATTCATAATTAATAAAAATAATGACGCACATAAATAATTTATTTTATAATTATGAAATCATTATGAGTCATGGATCATATTCGCTTATCAGATGTAGAAGTTCGATATAATATAACAAACATGGCCAACAAAACAGTTTATTTAGTTTTTTCGACCCTGCCAACCAATGCACATTGTTGTATTGAGCTGTTCTGAACGAGCGCACATATTCTCTATAATGTCTGTCTTCTCTTGAATAGTCCTTCGGGAAAATGGATTTAATAATGGGGTTTCAATGACACAGAATTCCGAACTCATTGCAATACTTCAAATTAATGTTTAAGAATTAATAATACATGCAGCAGCTAACACATGCATTCCGCTCATACAATTACATTGCACTCGCAAATCACAGCACATTCCCGCTGTCAATACTGGTCTGTGTAACGTTAAATAGTCGTTGGTGTAGCTCTCGGACCAGAGCTTCAAACAACACATAACAGAAGCATGTGCGCCTAGGACGGACTAAGGAGGAAGGCACTTGCACACGCATCATATTCTCGCTGTTTCTACGTCTTTCCTGTAGCTCCGAGAAACGAGCAAGCATTGCGATACTCGTGGTGTGCAACCTGCAGATGGTATTACGACTATACAGTATTGCAAAAATCAAAATAAATTTTAATGTACGTAATCCCATTTTGAGAAATACACATTCTACGAAAATACTGGGCTTGCGCAGCAAGCATAGCATGCCCTAAGAAATCGCCCCTGGTGTGTTCTCCATCTAAGAATATCTGCCTGAAAAAAATGCCTGCATTATCCCATCCTCCCTATTCACAGATTTGGTTCCTACAGACTTTTTCTTATTTTCCCGATTAAAATGAAACTCAAACAAATAGGTTCGATGACATTCCTACCATTACAGACAATGCGACAGGGAACTAAACAGTCTTCAGGAAAGTGACTTCCAAAGGTGCTTTGAAATGTGGCAGATAAGCTGACAGACCTATTACACCAGGGGAGAGTACTTTGAAAGAGATAAGCACCAGTTATCCTGTAAGTATCTACATTGTTTTTATATTAAAATTGTCTTGAAACTTTCTGATCAGATCTCGTATCATTCAATCGTTTGTGCTATACATACAGGGTATAAATGATATAAACTAACAAAAATAAATATTGGTGGTAGAGCATAAATAAATGAAGAAAAAAGTCAAGTAATATTTTTCTGTAACTGTCAAGGTTTTCCCCACACAAAAATGTTTTGTGGCTCTAACTTTTTTGAAAATGAGAATAGACCGTCATTATTTACTTTGCCTGTTATGTACATTGAAGAAGTCGTTTGTTACTCTGTTGTGTATTGGTATGTGTTGGGCGCAAGGTCATTAGCAATGGCATTCAGGTTCAGTTGAAATGTAAATAAATAGTTAAATTTCACTACACTGATACATACTGTCTATTAGTAATATGCGTTACAAGAGCGGTATGTTGAAGTTTTCATGTTCGAGGAAAAGTTTGAAAAAGCGAAACGTAGTTGAGCTTTTTTAATTTCCGAGAATTGAAAGAAAACATACCGCTCGTGTATCGTACATTATTTTGTGCGAAGATCGTTTATTACATACCTGAAAGACGAATTTCTAATTAGTTGCAATGAAATCTCCATCTTGGTTTCTGTTCAATGACGGCAATTTTTCAAAACAAAAATATCTATCTTCAACACTGTTTCTTTACAATGTTTTCTGTGTTTACTATACTCCAGCAGGCTGTGATATACGTCTGTCTTTTTTTCCCCTCAGCCTATAAATGCGAACTTAAAACAAATGGTAAGGTTATGTAATGATTTATTTTTCATTTTAATATTTTAACAATATTATTTACATAACATATTGCAGTAATAACATCGGCAAGTTTAATTTTTCCGGTCAAGGAGATGTTTAGAAATGGAAAATATCTTTGACATCTAATTCTGCACATTGAAATTAATTGTTACATTTGTGCAGTCCTTAATGTTACTTGTATCACGAATGCAGTAACTTTAGTAGAGTTTACTTAATTTTTGCAAATATTTAGAAACAATAATTAACAGTTCAATTTAGGTGAAATTGCAGTGGTAAGTTTCCAATTTATAATTATTACTATATTGAACGTCTTTAAAAATAATATGTTAAAAGCCTAAAGCAGTAAAATCAATATGTCACTTAAGCGGTAAGAAGAGGGAAATTGTTATGTGTGTTAGGTTGGGAATACTGAATGTGGAATTTTAGACTTTCCGCGGATTGGTTTTGTGCGGAAACCAAGCAAATATGCACGATCTCGCACAAAATAATTTGTGCAGTTTATATCATTTGCACTCTGTGTGTAATCTATAAAAATACTGAGAACTGCTTACAACTTCCAATGATAATGCTCACCTACAATAAGCCTTTCTTCTGGAGGTACATCCTTGAAGATCCTCTTGAAGTCCTCACTGCGAGATTTGTAAGTGGGATATAACACATTATACCATGACGATTTCTTTTTGGTGCGATCAGAGCCACGAGATGATTCCTTGGTGCGATCCTTGCTGGCACTGCCTTCGTGGCTCAAGCTCCTCGTCACTTCTGGAATGTGACTTGAGTCTGAAGACCTACTCACACTATCCTGAGTAAGCAGAAAATTATACAGTCACTTCTTACGTTCATCTACTACATTGGCACAATAGGAGGGAGAAGTAAAAAACCAGTTACAATGGCCGACTATACAAATGCAGTAAAAGCCTATGAAATAAATTATCATCACATTCTTTCAGATACTCTTTTGCAAAATCACAACTGTGTTTTTTTTACATACTCTTTGTTTTACATTAAACTTATATGGCCATCTGCAACATACAATAACAATAAAAAGTTCCAATCTCATGCAACTGGTATCTTCCCTCTCCCCATCACAACTCTCTTACACATCTTACCGATGGGAAACTACAGAGCTGAAAGATATAGTCTGTAATGCATTTACATGTAATAATAATCCGTGGCGCTACAGCCCATGAAGAGCCCAGACCGACCAGCCAGCTGCTGGCCTCTTCCCTCATGAGGACTCGAACCAGTGCGCATTCCGTAACGCGAGTCCTAGGCAGGATGCCTTAGACCACAATGCCACAGCATTTACATGTAGGCACATAAAATAATAACCTAATTAAAAAGTACTCTTCCAAAGGATTTTCTTTAAATCCTTTCCTGTTGGCAATTCAATAACAACATTCACAACATCTAAGTTTTGTTATTTCATGACTAAATTCAGTTCAGAATCTATATTTAAGAGTTAAATATCCTGTGTCCCTAAATAATTATTGGGGTTTTACGTGGTTGGTATGACTTTACAAACGAAAGTTGATGTGTGTTTCCTACATGTAATGGAAGAAGGGCTGTGGAAGTTTCGTATCGTGTGCTTGCAGCATTTGTTTCTCATCTTTGTTGTGTCACAGCGTCACATTTACAAATTGGCGTCTCCTGTTAATATGTAATTTTATGTGTTGTAATTTGCGAAGTGAGAATCTGCAGTCTCTGTACAAGCTTCCTGGCAGAAATTCAGAATTAATCCTCTACCCAACAGCAACATTCGTCATGGTATTTTAGACAATTTGAAATGACTGGATGCATCTGTGAAGGGAAGAGTTCAGGACGTGCAAGTGTGCCCAACAAAAGAATCGAGAATGTAAGGAAACCTTTCGTAAGTAGTCCATGGTTCTCCACCCTCACACCATGTGATTTCTTTCTATAGGGATTATGTGAAGAACCTTGTGTATCTGCCACCACTATCTGCCAACCTGCCAGAGTTGAGAAGAAGAATTGTTGCTGCTGTTGAGTCTTATCACTCCAGATATGCTGACTATTGGCTGGATGTCTGCTATGTAACAAATAGTGCTCATATTTAACACTTGATCAGCCTCATGGTCTAGTGGTCAGAGCTTCTGGCTATAGTTCATGAGGTCCTGGGTTCGATTCCCGGTTAGAGCACAGGAATTTTTCCTTAAAGGGGATTATTCCTGTGTTCGTCCATGGTCTGGAATTTAGGTTAAGTTTAGATTTAAGACCTCTCCTGGCACCACATTATCATAATCATCCTATCACATCATCGGGGTAATGTAACTCCCCCTTCCAGGCGCCCCAACCTCAGAAGTGGGTTACAACCGTTGCTTACGAGATTACACAAGCTGGCGCATAGCACGATCGAGAGTAGGTCTCTGTGAATCATGACAATTTCTGCCGCTAGGTTCACCTCGCTGCCCTAAGAAATGATGAATAGTACCATTACAAAGCGTTGTGTATCGTGAAAATAGTTCGATTAATTGTGCATTACTGATTGAATACGAATATTATAAATATGCCAAGCATATTACAGTGTTATTTGAAGTTTGTTCAGCTAAGTTATATTCGAAAATTGTCTGTGTTTTGCTATGTGAAGAACTCAGTACCAACAGGTCGTATCTTTATGGGTTAAGGTAAATGTCAAAGTTCTCTCATATAACAAGCAATGCTATGTTAAAAGTGGCGAATTGCATTGTCCGACTCTCGAATGATGTGACCCGAAATGTAAAATAATTTCATGCATTGTTTCACTTACCAAGCATTATTGATATAGGCCTAATGAAAATGTGAATGACGTGATGTAAACATTGAAGGTAATGTTGTTACTGTTTTCCCTTTCTCTTTTAGAAAATACCGACAAAAGTAATGAATTATCTTCATGCTGTACTTATTAGGTAATTAATGTTAGTATGAGATTAGGTAATGCACCTGAAACTGGTAACTAATAATGGCTGCTGCGAAATAGGTGAGGTGGTTATCATGTGTGTGTCTGTCTTAGTTTTCCCATAAGCTGATTTTGTTTCCGAATTGTCCTAGTAATTTTTTTACGTTGTAATGTAATGGCTTTGGGAATTTTTTTACTTTCAATTGAGCACTGAGTGGCTATAGTTTTTTTATGTGCTTCATAGATTTCTTCAATTGAAACATTTGCTTCATTGAAAGCTGATGTACTGTGTTCAACATTGTGTTTATTTTTCTTAGCAGGATGGATGTTATTCACCACTTCTGTTATTCTTCTTTTGTTGCGTCTACTTATGTTTGAAACATTTTGTTTATGTTTTGGAAAATCATCAAAGACGGATGGTACCACATTAGGAAGCAAACATTTTAATGTTGTGCTAATGCTAAAATCAGCTTCTTTGAAATGTCTGCTGCAGACACACGATTTCTTGATTGGCGTCCAAAGAGTCCTTGGTTTGTCCCCTTCGCGAGAAATGGCTACACACCACTTCTTTCTTAGTCCTTCATCTTGTGGAAAACAATGAAACGAAAAATCACATTCTTTATTCTTTTCGATTTGCACAATGGCACACAGCAGTAAACCATTTCAATCCCACAAATTACAGGCTAACTTCCTAATTTAATAAAGGCTAATTCAAAATATATTTACACGCACTAAAATACTACAGCGTTTACTATTACTATGCTCAATAGATTAATCAGTAGGCCTATAGAAATGTTTTCACCACTGCAAGAAAAAATCGCGTAATAATTATACTTCTCAATTATTGTGACGTTCGTATTTTTTTTTTAAAGAGAGGGAAAAGTTAGGCCTTCTTGCAAATGCTTAATTATGAATTCAAGGAAATTAAAGATAATGCAGTACCTTAATTAGTTGCAATATCTTATTTAATAACAATCAGAACGGCCCCAAGGTTCACTCAGCCTTCTATAAAATTGAGTACCGGGTCTTTCCCGGGGGTAAAAGGCGGTCAGAGCGTGGTGCCGACCACACCACCTCATTCTAATGCTGAGGTCATGGAAAGCATGGGGCTCTACCTCCATGCCCCCCAAGTGCCTTCATGGCATGTTACGGGGATACCTTTACCTTTACTTTATTAATAATATTAGGTGAAAAGGGTAGGCTATAGTGCGTATATGTAAGATGTCAAGTTAATTTATTTCCGGAAATGTTTGGTGTATGAAATGAAGTACAGAGCAGACAGTCCCTCAGTTTATATGTAATATCTTTTAATATCAAGAATGACAACCTTTTATTGTAATATAATTGAGGAGTAGAAGTATGGAAATTACGTCTATTATCCATAAAATATTGTACGAAGCATTTAATAAGCAATGGTGAGTCCTTTAAATGTCCCAAATGTCAATGTCATTTAAGTGTTCTGCTATGAATATTTAGGGCAGAACAGCGCTCCGAGCGGCGGAATTGGCATTACGAGGGAACCACTTCAGACTCGTTTTTCAAGCGCTAGCGCCAGCTTGTGTAATCTCGTAAGCAATGGTTACAACTAAGCCACGGCCAGGAGAGAAGACCAGAAATGCCGAAAAGACAACCTGGTAGCATTGGATTAAAAAAATATATATATATATATTTAACACTTATATGGTATAGTATGGAAACTCGTAAAATCGCTCTTTATTCCCATATAAGGTTTGTTCTTATGTACATTGTTAGCAATAGGAATTAAACAATTTTTAAATCTGATAATCACTTAGGAACACACTGCATGTGATACAGGTAGTTATCCTAGTTGATAATGATTATGTTATACTACTTCCACCATATGTGTGCCACACACCATTATTTAAGAGAATGTAGAATGTTTTGGAGAAACACAGCTATTAAGGAAGATCCGGACTGGGCAGAAGACACAAAAGGTTTTAAGCTTGTGGTAATTGATTCCTCACCAGTCTGGTCACAGAAAAGCAGTAGAAGCTCAGAACCAATGTAATATGTACAAAGCATTAGTATGAATAAGAGGACGGTTGGTAAAAACCCTTGAAAAAGGAATTTAAAACGCCTATCTGGTTCCAGTCCAGAACTGATCCCACAGTACCAAATTGTCTTCTTTCATTTTACAAGTCAGCAGAGACAATAAAGCACAGTTTTATATATTAATTGAGAGAGCATTTTAGTTACTTCTATTGTTTGACACCTTCATCTCAAACAGCAGAAATAACTAAAATGCTCTCTCAATTAATAACACTCAATAAAAGAATTGTATTCCAATGGATACCATCCCATTGTGGAATCCTGGGAAACGAGAATGCGGATGCTTTAGCAAAGAAGGGCAACACTGGTACTTACAAACCTGTTACTAAATCTACGTATTACTCTGTGAAGAGATTTATTAAATCTACATACTTAGACTTCAACAAACAAAATTTCATAACACAATCCCAAGGGAAAAAATGGAACTCTCTGCATCATAATCCACAGTTAATTCCCGATTTACCACGCAAATCGTCTGTAGCTGCATTTAGATTGGCAACAGGCCATGACTGTTTGGCCAAACACCTGCATAGAATTGGAATATATCAGTCTCCTAACTGCCCATTGTGCAACTCAAACCAAGAAATGGATTCGGAACACCTCAAAATCTGTGCTTCAGTGGCTGACCATGACAATATCTTTGAAAAATATTGGAGTGCAAGAGGTCAAATGACTTAGAAAACAACAACATATATTAACTTAACTGTAACAAAAATTAGCATGAAGAAATTACTTGGAAGCTACTTTCACCTAACTTTCCTCTGTGAAAAAGGTTGGTTGGATACAGGAGTCGAATGTTACCTGAAATTAAACTTTGTTATCAAGTACTCATTGATATCAAAGGCCAAAGTGTATATAAGTACGAAGGTCTAACTCACTGCATCGTTGCCCTGAAATATAAAATGGTTCTTTCTCAAAAATATTACGCACAATATGGCTTTTAAAGTTATTTGACCAACACAATTTTTCAGAAATTAAGTTACATCTACTAAAGGGTGAACATAACATACCAGCAAATACGAATTTTTTAATGGAAGTAAATTTTTTGAGGGAGTAATCTGCTTGGAAATAATTTGTCAGAACATAAAATACATTAATCTTTCATACAAAAAATATTTAACGATCTTTCTATTCCAGAGAACCTTTTCCAGTTGACAGTGTAGCATCAGAAGCATAAGAATGCCAAGGAGAACTGATTTGTTTTCCAGAAATCTAGCCCACAGCTATTTCTATCCAGTGTCTTTAGTGAAAAGTTAGATGGGTCTTTGAGGAGACAGGCCATATCGCATTTATTTAGTTTTTTTATATTGCACAAGTAAGAAATATGGAGAAAGTGCTTGATCTCATTTTTAAAACTGTTATTTTGTCTGCAAAAGTAATTATTCTCTAAATCTGGGAATTTTAACATACAAACGGTAAGTCCTACAACTTGAATATTAATAACATTGTTCACATACCACCACCACATAAAAGCAACAATCAACAGCTTATTAAGAATAACTAGTAACCTGTCACAAATACTGAAAACGTAGTTCTATCACTTGTGTTATCACATTTTTGTCAGAAACCGTATGTGCAGCTGCAGTGAGGAACAAAATAAACTACAACATATTGTAACATTTTAAACGATCTGCAACTTACACTACTTATACTCCTGTAATAAGTATAAACAGACTGCATTTTGACAGTTGTAAAATATCCGTCACTTTGACAGTCATAAAATATTCATCACTTCACCACAACAGAACATTCTGTATCCGTTTCTTAAATATCATGACTATATAATAAAAAGTAACTTAAAGTATGACTTACAAGTGTTCCCATTTGTTAATACCTGTCGTAAATTCAGACTAAGTTTATTACTTCCAATTGTCCCATTTCCATTATATTAATGTGTACTTTCAACATGCAACTTTTATCATTAGTCCACAAAGATAAGATAACCAACTGGTTTGGCTGAACACTAACAGTACAAGCTGCATTTAGCCTCTGTCCTATAACTATATCACTTCACAAGCAATACAATACATATGAACAGCTACTTCTAACCTAGTATTACAGACTACAATAATGTACAGTACAATGTATATTTGGGGAAAAAAAAAAAAGTTTTCAGTATTTGAACTTCATCCATATTGTACAATTAATTGTAATACTAAAATAACTTTTATAATCAACATCACAATACAGTACCACACACACATATATTAAAATCTTCCTTTGTACTTTTGTAAGGATAAGTATAAAACTTTTAACAAATTCTGACTAATATAACATCAGTAACAACAATTTCATTATTCTGCATCTTATGAGAAATTTGATAAATGGAGGATTATACAGTATGTAAGTCAGATATTTTGCATGAAGAGTAAAGATTTCGTGAAGATTATAAATCAAACGGTAATGAATGGTTAATTTCACTAATAAACATGAGTTAAATTGGTAATAGGTCACACATCGTGGCTCTAGACAAGACTAATAGTAAAGGCTTTATACTGGACCCAACTGTTAGATTTGAGATGAGCCAGACCCAACCATCCGAGGTCAACAAAGAGAAACAACAAATTTATGAGCCTACTATTCCGTATTTTCGAGAAAAATATCAGATGGAAGGCACCTGGGAAGTACATGGTTTAATGATCGGATCGAGGGGCACCATCCCACGATCAACTGTAAACACTATCAAAACATTTGGAATCCATGACATCATTCCAAAAATAATTATTTCAACCATTAAAGGGTCTGTGGCAATTCTGAAAAATCATTTATACGGAATATCATAATCCCCCCCCCCCTTTTCTATTCGTTAGTGTGTGATTGTTACAAATATATGTACAAATTTATTATTTCTTAAATTTAAGCTCCTAGTTCACATTTCAATTTGACTCATCTATTTTACTGTAATCGTTACTATTCTCATATGTGTGTTATTCTGTGTTTTTGGCAACCCAGGATGCCTGGGCAAACTATTTCTTGGAAATAAATTATATACAGACCACAGAGCAAGATAATTCTGACATTTCCTATTTCACTGAAGGACCACTGAGAATGTTGAAAGGGAGTACCAGTATTTTATTTTCTGTCCACACAGAAAATGTTAAATTTAAGGTAAGATTAGCTTTAATTTAAGCTTTAACCTAACGCTCGGGTTTCACTGTAAAATCAGTATGTATTCATACAAAATTATTAAAAATTTTGGTCCATGACAAAATCCAGACACCAAATTACATTTTGCTTTTATTAATAACGAAATTATAATATAAATGCGAGAAGTATAGTATTTTGGTGAAGTAAGTTGAGGTAAGTCGTGTTTCAGTGTGATTAAAGTGTGTTTAAGGGAATTTGGATCTGGAGGTCACTTATGAAGGTAAAGGGTTGAAACAGAACATGGGAAATTTAAAACAATGTTTAGATCAGTAGAAGTTTATGGTAAAGAAGGCAATCTTATAAACTGATGTAGGGAAGATCTAAAATAACATATTAGATGAGGGCAGTTAGAATATTTAGAGTGCTGGTTAGATTAGTTTAATATGGTGTTGTTGCGGTGAACGATTAGATGAAAATTTAAAGTGAACTTGAAACTTAGAGAAAGATTTAGCGAGATCAATAGAATGAACTGCTTTAGGAAGAAGAAAACCGTGAGAAGTGTTAAGTGTTAAATAGGAAAAGTGATTGGGTTTTTGTAATGAGTGGTGGGAAGTATTGTATATATAAGTTAATTATAGTTATTTTCAATATGATAGACATTGAAAGAATGATATTTTGAAAGCTTAAAAACAGATCAATAGAATATACTGTATTAAAAATAGTACTTCGGAAAATGTATTATATGACTTTCTCGTGTTAAATTCTATCGTACCTGGTTAACATGTTTCAGTCTGTTATTGACCTTCTTCAGAACTGGCTGTTGCTGGTCTTGGCGCCTTTTGTTTTGTTTCCTGTGAGGGTGTGTTTGTGTAGTGTAATGTGAAGTCAAAGAGAGTGTGTGTGTGTGTGTGTGTGTTTTCTGAAATTGAGTTGTGTGTTGAGAATTTCATTTGGCTGTGTTTTCGTGTGTCTGTATATTTCGTATTGTTCTAGTGTGTTTAGTTTCTAGTTAGCCAGCTACTTTTAATTTAAACTTAGCTACCTAACTGTAGATTAAAGTTCTTTATGCTCGACCATGCCGAAATGTAGTAATTATACACCTGGTAGTAGCCCTTTAATGCACCTCATTAAAGTACACCTATTCTTTATAATTCAGTTGTTCAGCCAATGAGAAATCACCTTTGTACTGATTGTACCATTATAAAACCGCAAGTATCGATTATTCTCGGATATGCAATCTAAAGACAATTAGCGAAAAGTCACGGAGGCTGGAAATCCAATACTGTCGCAGAAGGTTATGTTCTGTTACTATAATAATTAACGTTAATTGTAAATAATATTCAAATAAATTCAATTTGTCATCTCGTTTTTCAATTCTAAATCAATTTCCAGGTTATATCAAGCATAATGTTCATGTTATTCTCTACGTTATATCAAGGTCAATGACATTCGTGTTCCGGAAAAAATCAATACTTTCGCGTCTGCACACATCTCACAATTCAGGTCAGTTCCACTCCTCACTTACATAACCATAACATGAAAACTTATGAAAAATTTCAAGTTAGAAATATGGTCGAGCATAAAAAGTCATACGAAACTTGCCTATAATGGTAATTAAGACGCTCGTATGAAAATTATGAAACGAGCATGCGCTCGTTTCAATTATAGGCTCGTTGCATAATGTACTATTTTAGTAATTGAACCGAATAATTTGCCAATTTTCTAAGTGAAATTTTGTCGAATACTTAATCCCTCGTATTTTCTTTAAAAAAGTTGGCAACCCTAATTCTAGTGCAGTGCCTGGAGTTTACTTTAACCTTACTTGAACATGAAATTGTGATCTCTTGCAGTTCTCCTAAAATGCATCCCACATAAGTTGTTTGTGATGTAAACAATGTCTAAAAGCATACCATGTGACTTTTTGAAAAGGAAATATACATGTTCAATGTGTGATCTATACTTATGATTGTGGAGTGTGTTTAATAATAATAGTGGTAGTCTCAAATAGAAAATATTGCAATGTATGTAATGTGCAACCATACCCAACATATTCACGTCAGCAGTAAAGTCTGCTGTTACCTGTTCATGTTTTATTTCACAGTCACAAGATAAGGTCAAGCATTAACACACATTAATTTATTTTATGCTCGACCATGCCGAAATGTAGTAATTATACACCTGGTAACAGCCCTTTAATGGACCTCAGTAAAGTACATCTATTCATTAAAGTTCTGGTGTTCCACCAATCAGAAAATACCATTGTAGCAATATGAAAGCGCAAGTATCGATTATTCTCGGATATGCCATGGAGGCTGGAAATCCAATACTGTCGCAGAAGGTTATGTTGAAGAATCGATCCAAAATAAAATTGAAATCTCAAATACAATATTAAACTCAGTCGAAAAAAAAACACACAAATTAACATCAATTCACCGTCATCTTCCAGCCCTTCACAAAGCACATTCCTGCAAATTCATTTCACCAATTGCACAATAAATCACCTATTTTTTTTTATTTTATGTGGTTATTTTACGACGCTGTATCAACATCTAGGTTATTTAGCGTCTGAATGATATGAAGGTGATAATGCCGGTGAAATGAGTCCGGGGTCCAGCACCGAAAGTTACCCAGCATTTGCTCATATTGGGTTGAGGGAAAACCCCAGAAAAAACCTCAATCAGGTAACAATTTACGAGGTCAGTTCCGCTCCTCAGTCAGAGAAGAATAACATGAATACTTATGAATAATTTCAAGTTAGAAATATGGTCGAGCATAAAAAGTCGTATGAAAGTTGACTATAATGGTAATTAAGACGCTTGTATGAAAATTATGAAACTCGCTTGCGCTCGTTTCATAAACATACTCGCGTCTTAATTACTACCATTATAGGGTCGTTGCATAATGTACTATTATGTTATACGTTCATTACGATACTTACTTCTAGTATATCAGATTTATCAAGGGGAGAGCTGTCTTTGAAACTTCCAACTGATATATCCCCTTTGGAATGATCCCTCTTGTGATGCTGGCGTGGGGATGGACGTGGACTGGATTGAGGGCTTGCACTTGGGCTTGGTGACCTGTTCCAACATTAAACACAACTCCACTTAACCTTGCATATTAACTACTACACATAACATGTTAAGGCACCCGTGTTCAAGGAGTCTATAAAAATAAATAGAAAAATAGGCAATGAAAATAAAAAAAAAAAAAAAACTGGGATCAAAATGCATTAAAATATGGACATACGGAGCAAGAAAATGTAAAAATGAACTTTAAAAATCATCCGGCGACCTTAAATTAAAACAATATAGAAAAGACAAAGTTTTTAAGGTGAGAGGATGGTATTTTTTGTTGAAAAATGAGTAAATTTTCAAAAACAAAATTCTTTAAAATACTCTGTGATATGTGTGGAATGCATAGCATAACATTTTGTGGGTATTTGTGCCCTTATCGGATGTTGAGTCGCCATTTTTAAACTTCCTGCGTTATGGATTTTTAAATCACTCGCCCACTTTTATTGTTGTTTCCGGTAAATTAAATTTTCAAAAAAATTTTTTTTTCTTTAAAATACTCTTTCATATGTGTGGAATGCACTGCATAACATTTTGTGGGTATTTGTGCCCTTATCAGATGTTGAGACGTCATTTTTAAACTCCCTGCACTACGAATTTTTAAATCACAAGCCCACTTTTATCGGTTTCCAGTAACTTCATTTTTTTGCTACATTGCCAACGAAAATGGATATAATTTCTGAACTATTAAAGATACATGCATGAAATTTAGAACACACATTCTTTAGACTATTAGGAAACTTTTCTCTGTAACAGAATTTTGTTAATTGATTTCATTTTAGAAATACGTCCGTTTGTTTGCAAGAAAGGAAATCAGAAAATTGTTATTAAATTTTAATTGTTTATTTTACAAATATCAAAATTCTGTTACAGACAGTTTGTAGAACATGCTTTTGCAAATACATTGCAAAAACCTGTTTGAATCTATCTTTAAAAACGGTTTAGATATATCGGTTTTAGTACAATCCTGCATTGGGTATATTTTTTTTCAAATTTGGACCCCCAAATAATTTTTTATTTCAAAATATTTTTATTTGGTTGAGTTACCACAGCTATGAGCTCTCTACATACAAAAAATTAATATTTTACACCAAATAGGAAAAAAGTTTTAAAAAACACCATCCTCTCCCCTTAAAAGAATAAGAATACAAAGGGAACGTAATATAAAATATGTTGCACAAAACATAATTTATGTTAGATATATATTTAGACATGGGAGACAAAGTAATCTGCTGCCACATGGTCTCTCCTGGGTAATGCAAAAATTATTATAAAAAAATTATGAATACCACCTCATACTCTGCAAAAAACTTGACAACAAGCAAGAGATCTCATTGGACTATACTGGGGTGAAAGAGGAATAATGCAAATCAACAACTCAGTCAGCATTAGAGAACATAAATTTAGACACTGCCATTATAATTAAAATATAAACCCTTGTTAAAAAAAGTGCATACGGTCACCTCTGGATATAGTGAACTCGGTTATAGTGAACATTCAGCTATAGTGAACCTAAATCGTTGGTCCCGACCTGCACACATTAAAAAGTACATTAATATTTCTGTTTATAGTGAACGCCACTTTGGTTATAGTGAACCTTAAAAATTGAAGTTACAAGAGTTGTATCCTGAGAAATTCTTATTTGAAGTCAGACCTTCTTGTATAAAGTTGAAAGAATGTGTTGAGAACAACATTCTAAATTTCTTACCCCTTTAGTCAAAAGACAAAGGTAGGATTAGTGATTCCTAGACAATGAGCTGTACTGTAAATCCAGGCAATGTGTGACGACCTTGCCTCACTTCACCGTCGAAGGGTTGCCATTCCGTTCTCAGACTCACCACTGTACTGTTATTTCTAATCCTCCACCGTCAAAGGGTTGCTTTTTGTTCTCAGAAACATTTCCATTATTACAAATAGCATCAAAACAACGGAAAATGAAATTGCCTTCTTTTATTAAAAGAGGACAGTGACTACATCTATGTTATCTATAATGTGATAAGTTGAGCTATATATAATCATAATTTTCCTTACTGTGTGTACCTAAAAATATTGTATTCATTGTATGCTTTGTACTGCACTATATTATTATTATTATTATTATTATTATTATTATTTATTATCATCATCATCAATAATTGTCTTATTTTTTTATACTTTGTATGTCTCATTTATTTTGACCTGCTGTTCACATTTTATTATGCTTTTTCCTTTTTTTCTGTACGTTATATATTATGTCTGATTTCTACTTGCTTGGTGTTTACATTTTTTTATTATTATTATCTAATAATTTAATAACACAATCCCAAGGGAAAAAATGGAACTCTTCTGCATCATAATCCACAGTTAATTCCCGATTTACCACGAAAATCGTCTGTAGCTGCATTTAGATTGGCAACAGGCCATGATTGTTTGGCCAAACACCTGCATAGAATTGGAATATATCAGTCCCCTAACTGTCCATTGTGCAACTCAAACCAAGAAATGGATTCGGAACATCTCAAAATCTGTGCTTCAGTGGCTGGTCATGATAATATCTTTGAAAAATATTGGAGTGCAAGAGGTCTAATGACTTCATTGTCAAATGCCTGGCATTAGAAAACAACAACAACAACATTATTATTATATTATTCAATTTTGTGTGTAAAATTGTAGTGTACTTTGTAAATTTGTAGTGTTTTTTGCAACGTAGTTTTACTCCTGGTTGAGTGTTAGAGAAGGCCGTATGGCCTTAACTCTGCCAGGTTAAATAAATAAATTATTATTATTATTATTATTATTATTATTATTATTATGTCCAGAGCATAAATGAAGGTAAGATATTAAATGTTATGTTTTATTTAACGACGCTCGCAACTGCAGAGGTTATATCAGCGTCGCCAGATGTGCCGGAATTTTGTCCCGCAGGAGTTCTTTTACATGCCAGTAAAGCTACTGACATGAGCCTGTCACATTTAAGCACACTTAAATGCCATCGACCTGGCCCGGGATCGAACCCGCAACCTTGGGCATAGAAGGCTAGTGCTATACCAACTCGCCAACTAGATCGACTGAAGGTAAGATTCCGATGACTTTCAAACTCCATCAACCCCCGCACAGTTTCCATTAAGTGACCCGGGAAATTCCAAGGCTGAGTACGCAGTCACACCATAACAGCGTTTGTCATTTCTACGTGATCAGTAGACACTTCGGATTTAGTGAACCTTGGCTATAGTGAACGAAATACGCGAGTTTGCAAAGGTTCACTATATCCGGAGTTGACTGTACTTTGATACACGCATCATTTGCAAAAGAAGAAAGTCTGCTGCCCAGTGCAGAGTTTGAACAACCGACATTACACATTAAAATACATGCAGAGTACACTACTAATTAATATACGCCCACTTATATAGAAAAGTACTAATCCAATAATATTAGGTTTGTTCGTACAGCAGTTTCTGACAGTTTGCAACTTCCATTAGCATGCACACATAGACTTTTCTGCTCATAAATTCCAAGTTCGCATGCTCATGGCAGTGGCAAACTGTCGGAAACTGCTGTATGAACAAACCTATTATAAAATTATAACATCTTCAAATATGCAGTAATCCTACAGTTGACAATTTCAGTACATCTATTGTATAAAAATACTCCACTAACCAATTCTGAATAGTGATGCAGTTTTTTTTCCCCCCAATTTAAATATTCTTCGATTTAATATTAGAAAACCAAATAAGGCGACATAAGCAAGACATTCAAGGGAAAAATGGGTAATGTACAACTTTTAGTAAACTGCTAAATTTGTCATTATTTGTGTACATCAGCTTTTACATTATCAATTCGCTCATTAGTACAAAACAGACATTCTCCTAAACATCCAATATTCATTGCTAACAAATATTATACTCATTTGTTGGCCCGCTGGAAAAAGAGTTCAGTTTTCACCAATAGATACTCATGTCAGTAATGTGAACTCAACATCATTGGTTTGAGGACAGTACACAGGGCATTAAATTAATTTATTTTTCCGTTTTATGAATAACCTTCAGTAGATAGAAGAAAACTTTTAATAACACTGATTAAAAAAAAAAAACAAAATGGTTTGAACATTTTAAAGGAATACAGAGAGTCGAATGTAACTACCATAAAAAGATAAAACATGTGAGGATAGAGAACTTCGGAAGAAATCGTGTTTGAACACAACCTGCAATAGCAGTAATATTTTTTGACAACTTAGGCATAAAATGATCACAAGTACTGTATTTTTTGTATTTTGTTTTACAGTATCCCTTACAGGAGATTTCTATTTAACAATACAAACTGTATTCTGCAGTTAAGTTTTCATACACAGAAATTAAGAACCATTTCATCCAAAATTCCAAGACTTTAGACTTTAGCCATTAAACCTTACGCAGCTCAGGAATGAGTTTTTAAAAATGGCCAATCATTACAAGAGTCATTATCTTTCAATGTAATGTGAAATTGAAAATTATATTTTAATTACAGATCTAAAACACACCATCATAAAACTGCATGGCTCTCTTCAGTGCAAAAACAAAAGATCTTACTTGTACTTACAGAAAACAATGATCAGTGAGTGTATCCACACATCTTTACAGAACAAATTCTTACCATATTATATTATACACCTCTACAAAGATGCGAAAACCAAAAAGCTGATACAAAAGCGTGTTCTTCACATGACCCATGTCAGCACATTAAACAAAGTCGCACACATAAGCACGCATACATGCATAATATATATTATGTTAATTTCATTATATTTTTAGAAAAAAAAAAAGCAGATGCATCTACTACGTACAATAGTGCTATGAATGAAATACAACAAGAATGAATACAGTCTCAAAACTGCTAGAGCTGTAGTTTTTTTTTTTCTCCATCAAAGTATATTCACAAATTTAGCATTAAGCTAAACAGAGCACTCAGTAGTAAAATTCAATGACATATATATCCAAATATGATCCAGTTATTAATTGTCACATGATAAATCAGTTTAATTTTGAAGTTATAAGTACAATGTTTATAAAATACAAAATTTATGTATGATGTACTGTACACTTATATTTATTTTCAATTTCAACACCTTCTGGGTCAAATACAAGGATGGAGTACAAGAAGTTACAAAGACAAGTACAGTAAAACCCCGATAAAATGCTGTTCAAGGGACCGGGTGTAAACCGCATATTAACTGGGACCGCGTATTAGGCGGGTATGCTAATTTTGACTTATATACAGTATCTAGTAGCATTTTTCTTTATTGAAATACATGATTCATGAAAGGTAATACAGTATTACCAGTACTCTCTTATGTAATTACTGTACTGTACGTTAAAGACATTTACCATACTGTATGTATGTACTGTACTTAATTCTTTCGAAAAGAGTCATTTATAGTTGTTTGCCGTGTGTGTGTTCTCCAAGTCCTCATGTTTACCACACTTCACTCCCTTGTGCTTGTGCTTACATCCTTCCGACGTCGCAGCTGTAGTGATTGAGTCGCGATTTTTTATTAACGTTCTTAATGTCGATGATGTGATTCCTAATGCATCAGAGAGTTGTTTCTGAGTAAGAGTACTGTTTTCACCATACTTTCGTAAGATTTACAATTTTTCCGACACAGAAAGGGCTTTTTGAGAGAAAAGTTAGCAAGAGGGTGAGGTATTGTAACTGTATGTAGGCTTTAAGCGCGCAGATAAGGAGTCGAATAAGAGAGTGTAACAAGAGGGTGGGGTATACTAAGGTATGAAGTATGAAGGTTTAAATGCGCAGGTAAAGGGTCGAATACCAATACTTTTCAGGTTAATGGCACCAGTGAGTTCAATGACCAAGATGTTTCATTGCTGTTACGGTACATTGCTGAAAATTACATCGAAAATATTCCACAAAAACAGCATATTATGCGGGACTTGAGCGCAACAAACGGGGTATTTTATAAATGCGTTATATATGAAATGTGCAGGAACCGGATTAAAAAAAGCGTATTACACGGGATAGCGTAATATGCGGGCGCGTCTTAAAGAGGTTTTACTGTATCTTCTTCCATCCGCTATTTTAATATGTAAATGTGGTGTCGATCTCCTATCTTTGTAAGCACATTTTGTTTCATAAGTCCAACTCGAAAACGATTTCTCTTTTAATTCTACAAATAATAACCTCAATGTTTTCTCAATACGAGCCATTTTACACAAAATTAATATGTAACACACACAAGCATGTACTTTTCCTTAAATGTACGGTGAGAAACATCACAAAGCATAATTCTGGTTGCATAAAAAATCACTTTGAAAGCAATCATTCCTTGCAGCATCTACTGCAGTGCAGCAGTGTGCATAAAAATTATCAAGTGCTTATCTACATTTAACTTTGAGGCTGTATACGTCCATACAAACAGTACTGATTTATAATTACTTTGAAATTTAAATTGTTTCATTCTCTGGCACTAGACATACCGTTTTGACTGAAATCTGCATTAAGGGGAGAGGACGGTATTTTTTTTTTAACTTTTTTCCTATTTGGTATAAAATATTATTTTTTTTTTGTATGTAGAGAGCTCATAGCCGTAGCAAATCAACCAAAAATAAATATTTTGAAAAAAAATTTTTGGGGGCCCAGATTTGAAAAAAAAATATACCAAATGCAAGATTTTACTAAAACTGATATATCTAAACCATTTTTAAAGGTAGATTGATCCAGTTTTTTGCAATGTACTTGCAAAATCTTGCTCTACAAACTGTCTGTAACAGAATTTTGAATGTTGGGTAACTTTCAGTGCTGGACCCCGGACTCATTTCACCGGCACTATCACCTTCATTTCATTCAGACGCTAAATAACTAAAGATGTTGATAAAGCATCGTAAAATAACCTACTAAAAAAAAAACAGAATTTTGATATTTGTCCCTACGTTTGTAAAATAAACAATTAAAATTTAATAACACTTTTCTGAATTCCTTTCATGCAAACAAACGGAAGTAGTTTTAAAATGAAATCAATTAACAAAATTCTGTTACAGAGAAAAGTTTCCTAATAATTTAAAGAAGGTGTGTTCTAAATTTCATGCATGTATCTTTAATAGTTCAGGAATTATATCCATTTTTGTCTGGGGATGTAGAAAAAAAATAAAGTTACCGTAAACCGATAAATGGGGGCGAGTGATTTAAAAATCCATAGCGCAGGAAGTTTAAAAATGGCGTCTCAACATCCGATAAGGGCACAAATACCCACGAAATGTTATGCAATGCATTCCACATATATCAAAGAGTACTTTAAAGAAATTTTTTTTTTTTAATTCAATTTCCCGGAAACAACAATAAAAGTGGGAGAGTGATTTAAAAATTCATAATGCAGGAAGTTTAAAAATGGCGTCTCAACATCTGATAAGGACACAAATATCCACAAAATATTATGCTATGCATTCCACGCATATCACAGAGTATTTTAAAGAAAAAAATTTTTTTTTTTAAATTCAATTTACCGGAAACAACAATAAAAGTGGGAGAGTGATTTAAAAATCCATAATGCAGGAAGTTTAAAATGGCGTCTCAACATCTGATAAGGGCACAAATACCCACAAAATATTATGCTATGCATTCCACACATATCACAGAGTATTTTAAAGAAAAAAAAAATTTTTTTTTTTAATTTACTCATTTTTCACCAAAAAATACCATCCTCTCCCCTTAAAGCACTTGTTTTTAACTAGAGAAACTTCTGCCTCAAATTTTCAATTCAATATGAACGACATTTCCTATAAAATTGAAAGCATTTCCCACAATGGCAATATCTTATTCTTTGTTATGTAATCACGTAACATTACAAATTCTCATTACTGTATGTTTATGGCTGTAGCAGCATATTAAAACATCAATCACATCTAGTAATTACATAAGAGTTCTTACTCTGTTTCTGACAACTACAAGGTTGCTATGACATCCACATATCAAACTTTGTAACATGAAACTAACTCTTACTGAAATTTTAAATCTGTACATTTTGTTCGAAAAATTATATAACAAATGCCCTACAATCATTATAACGTGTAATTAGAGTGACATTCGAGTTTCATGGAGTGAGGAGCAGAGAGACAAAGGCACTGAATGATGTGAAGTCCGTGGTCATGGTAACAAACAGTGATTAAAGCTACCTCGATATTTAAGAGTTTTTAAACTTTTTACACCTGAATAACAGATTTTTGTGAAAGTATGTACACTTTAGATGTTTTTATCTATTGTTGAAACATGAGACAATTGCATTCCCTCCCACCCCTCTAATTTTTATCACGAAAACTATGTGCACAATTTTGTAGAGTACATTCAAGTCAAATTGTGAAAATGGCAAGCACACTATAAAGTGTAAAATGTGTTCTGTGAACAGATTAATAAGAGGGAGTGTTTCTGCACACTGGTACAAAACAATAGACGTACAATATGAATAATTTCGAGGGAAAAATTGTTCCGGGGCCGGGTATCGAACCTGGGAGCTTTGGTTAAACGTATCAACGCTCTACCAACTGAGCTCCCGGGAACTCTACCAGCCACCGAACCAATTTTTCCCTCTATATCCACAGACCTCAAAGTGGGCTGACAACCATCAAGCAACCAACATTGTGTGCACACTAACTCTGTGTGACTTAAATTGTGGTTTTCCTTTTAACGAACAGTGACGTGTATTATGCAAATCAAGCTTTCAGGTATAACTCCCTATAAAGTTGATTTGAATAATTTCGAGGAAAAATTGTTCCAGGGCCAGGCACAGAGAGAGAAAAAAAGAGAGAGAGAGAGAGAGGGGGAGAGGGAGGGTAGGAGAGGAGGCAGGGGGAAGGGAAAGGGGGAGGGAGGGGAGAGGGACACACACCCCCTCCCACGCACGCGCATAGCTATGAATTGTATGCGTCAAAATCTGTATAATTTCTGTAACTTTTATTTATTTTTTTGGTATGCTCTGTAAATAGCAACCTCCAACTGGGGAATCCAGATTATTTTAATAAAGTCCTCATACAGATTCCGAAAATAAACTAGTGTTCAAGAAATTTTTTTCTGTTTACAATAGTATTGAAATATATCACTATTGACTATGGAAAGTAAAGAAAACAATATGAAAATTTAGAAGAAGGAAACTTGGAAGAAAATGAAGTGGAGAAGGAAAGTCGGTGAAGCAGAAGACAGGAAGATAGCAAGAGAGAAACAAAGGGGGAGAAGTTGAAAAGGCTTACTTACTTACTTACAAATGGCTTTTAAGGAACCCGAAGGTTCATTGCCGCCCTCACATAAGCCCGCCATCGGTCCCTATCCTGAGCAAGATTAATCCAGTCTCCATCATCATATCCCACCTTCCTCAAATGCATTTTAATATTATCCTCCCATCTACGTCTCGGCCTCCCTAAAGGTCTTTTTCCCTCCGGTCTCCCTACTACCACTCTATATGCATTTCTGGATTCGCCCATACGTGCTACATGCCCTGCCCATCTCAAACGTCTCGATTTTATGTTCCTAATTATGTTAGGTGAAGAATACAATGCGTGCAGTTCTGCGTTGTGTAACTTTCTCCATTCTCCTGTAGCTTCATCCCGCTTAGCCCCAAATATTTTCCTAAGCACCTTATTCTCAAACACCCTTAACCTATGTTCCTCTCTCAGAGTGAGAGTCCAAGTTTCACAACCATACAGAAGAACCGGTAATATAACTGTTTTATAAATTCTAACTTTCAGATTTTTTGACAGCAGACTGGATGATAAAATCTTCTCAACCGAATAATAACAGGCATTTCCCATATTTATTCTGCGTTTAATTTCCTCCCGAGTGTCATTTATATTTGTTACTGTTGCTCCAAGATATTTGAATTTTTCCACCTCTTCGAAGGATAAATCTCCAATTTTTATATTTCCATTTCGTACAATATTCTGGTCACGAGACATAATCAAGTTGAAAAGGCTATGAAAGGAAAAAAAAAACGGAAGAGGAGAAGATAAAAAGATGCCTAATGGAAGTGGAAAAGAAAGATTAAGAGCCAGTGAGAGTGAGAATAAGTGAAAAAGTGAACAGGCATGCCTACTTGTGTAAATGAAGCAACATTTTTTTTTTTGTGAATATAACCTGACACATGCCATACAAGGCTAACTGTAATGCAGCACAGATAAAATACATTATTATTTTAGAATGACACATTTAAAATCTAGAAGTTGAACAACAGATACACATTTCGTAATACTGTCACTTAAACATCTAGGGGCCGTATTCATAAACATTCTTAGCGCTGGCTTCCAGTGGATGATGAGTGAACTAAAGGTACGGTCACACGTCGCTACTTTTGCTGCGCAACTTTTGTACTGCAGCTGCAAAAGTTGCGTGTCGTGTTCACACGTAAGCCAAAAGTAGCACGCTGCATGCTACTTTTCGTGCTGCGCAACCCGAGTGCTGCAAAAGTTGCAACTGGAGGTTGCGAGTCTGTTCATACACAAGGCGCTACTTTTGCAGCCGCAGTCATGCTGCAGGTTCCCATCTCCGTGTTGACTTCTCAATATACATTTTGTGATTATGTTCGCATTATTAATAAACTCATGCCAAAGCTTACTTATCTATTATTTGCTTTTCAGTCGTAACTAGTATTCAGAAATTGGCATTATTTTTACTATAAAGCTTTTAAAAACGCCTATATACTTAAATCATAACCAACAGCATATTCACGGAATCAATGTTGGCAACCCTCCTGTTTGAAACTACGCTACAGAAAATTAAACAAATTAATTATATCGTCACCAAATATGGTCAGACTGTGTTGTGCATTTAATAACTGTTACAAATCATTTATTTTCATCACATCTAACATTAAAATATATCCAAACAATAAAAGTATCATTGGCACATTTGGGTGGCAACACTGGCCGCAAACGCAGCAAAAGTTTAAACAAAACCGATATCAAAAATGCTGCGGCTGCAACCCTAAGAACCTGCGCGCAGCATGGAAAAGTAGCGGGCAGCAGGTTTGGCAGCCGCTACTTTTCGGGTTGCACTGTTGTTCACACGTCGCAGTACGAGAGTTGCGCAGTTTTTTGTACTGCAGCGCTGCAAAAGTAGCGATGTGTGACCGTACCTTAACATTTTTCGTATTCATAAACCAGTGTTAGCGATATGATATATTAATCCTATACAAGTAACCAGTCGATAGCCGGGGCTAGTGTAGCACGCTCTTAGTGCGGGGTAGCGAAATGTCTATGAATAGCACCCTAGATGTCCAATAAATAATTTAAGGTCACCCGTAGAAAATGTATGAATTACAGAATAATGTTTCAGAAATTCTGCAAGTCTTAGTTACCCCCTCTTAGGCAACACAAGCCACAATCCTTCCTTCCTATGGCACTTTGGCTCGTTTTCGGGCCATGGCCTTCCCAACTTTCTTTCTCCAATACATCCTATCTAATTCTGCTGTTCACAAGCTACAAAGCGTGTTGCAATATAGCACACAGCTTAAATTCAAGAACATAACACATCTATATGCATAACATATGCTACACTTAGTGGTGCATTACTAAAGCAGTTTCTGCCAACTACCCTACACATTCAAATAGTAATTTTGATAAGCCAAATTGTTCAACCAAGATTACCGTAAGTCCAGAGTATTTGCTATATGTTGATTGGTAATGGTTGGCAATGTCATAGCCCCAAACGTGAGGGAAGGACTGATGCTACTTCCAATCACGTCGTGACTAGAAATGAGCAGGTTCTCCACTGACTTACGCCTGTAAATACAAATAAGACTGCATGCCTAGCACAATGTTATCAAATGAAATTATGTCCATACAACTAGGCCTACAGTCATCTACAAATACTCATATAATTATAGCATGGTTCTATAAAGATTGATCATGACTTTTCTTTATAAACACAGTCTTCATAAAATAATGGAAGATTCAGATTATATTTGCAGTGAAGGATATGTCTCTATTTTAGACAGTGTGCTGACTTATTGCATGACCCTGAATACAGAACACTATTAATCCTTCTGCAAGTTTTAAGGGCACTGGGAAGTGATTAAGACAAAAAAAAAAAACCGAATTTTCATTTTTTCCTTTTATGTATGTATATGTAGTTATATGTATGTATTTATTAACACTACAATTGGGTATACACCCGGTGTCAGTGATATATAATATACAATAATTACAATTACATGAAATAAAATAAAATAAACAAATCTATAAATAGTAGATGTAATAAACCTAGGGCTATAAATAAAAACTATTCTATAATAACGCCTACATTATGCAAAAGTAAATCTAACTTATAAGTACTTCTATTTCACCCAACTACTACCAATTTAAGTAATTACATATCATCTTAATTAATTACATACCAACTTAATTACATATCATCTTAATTAATTACATATCACCTTAATTTATTTACATATCACCTTAATTAATTACATATGAACTTAATTAATTATATATCAACTCAATTAAATACATGACACAACTTAAATAATTACACTGCACCTCCAATTGCATTTTCAGTCTAATCTTCTCAACCTTTCCTTAAATGTATTGATTTTAAGAGGACCACCCTGAAAGATTGCCGCAGGTAAGCTGTTCCAGTCTACTATTGTGCGGTTAACAAAGGAAAATTTTTCCACGTCCCTTCTTTGTTTTCTACATTTAAACTTCCTAATATGATCAGTCCTTCCTAAGTATGATGGTGTTGCTGATCTAGCATTGATATCGGTCCATGCTTTGTGTCCCATTTGTGCCTTAAACAATGCGGTGAGTCTGGTTTTTCGTCGCCTTGATTTGAGAAGTTCCCACCCTAAGTCTTTTACTATCTCCTCACCATGTCCCTTCCCCATTTTGACATATTTTGCTGCCTTGTGTTGGACCTTTTCTATTGAATCGATTTGGTTTTGTCTGTACGGATCCCAACCTACTGCTCCACATTCAATAATTGGGCAAACAAGGGTTTTGTACGCTAATTCTTTTGACTTTCGGTTAGATTTCTTCAGAATACGCATAGAGAAATGTAGTGCTTTCCAGGCTTTCCTTGTGGTATTAGTGACTTGTTCCTCCCAACCCAGTTTGTTACTTAAATATATACCTAGGTATTTAAAAAATCCAGAAACTTTTGCTTAACAAGTAGGCTACGTATTGTTTTTATCTTGATTTCGAACATTTAAATGCTTGAAAATAAAGTTTTAAAAGGGCCCTGACTGTCACACCCACTTCATGTTTATAGGCTCAATTGCTTAAGGTTTGAAAAAAAACTTAGAGGCTCACTGAAGTCCTTACACTAAGGTTTCTCATAACTTGTCCTAAACCAGTAAAAAAAGCGCTGGAATGGCACGCATTCTGATTCATCTGTTTTCTGTGCCCAAATCGGATTATTCAAAGAATTTCCTGGGCTTCTTGACACTGCCACGTTTCTTCTCCTGAACTTCACTAAGTTTCAGATTGGTTACAAAGCAATTCAAGTTTTTTTTTTTTCTGGCTAAGATTCTTGAAAACTTCATATCCCATTTTCTTTTCACCCAAGAATCCAAGAGAAGAGGTGAACAAGCATACAACAGTAGCCACGTCCATGTCTGTTGATTGCAATGCTTGCTTATAGGCCTAACATCAAATCTCGAACAGAGTACCAGAGATATGGTTCATTTCACTTAAGTACGAGTTTCCACAAATTTGCCAACCCCTAAAACCTGCTGCTCTGGACAAGTGTCCAGTTTTCCACCCCATAAATATGGCTCTGATAGTAAGAGTCATTGAAGTATATATATGAAGTCCACAAATTAAAAATAACCTGTTCAGAATGGATAATGACTTAGCTGAGAATTACTCACTGTTGGAAACAATTAAACAAGTTCCCTAGATTTACTTTTCTTCCAAAACAAGTTAGACGAAGGATTCCTATACCCCTTTCAATTTCACCACTCTTACCTAACTTCGAACTTGCCAATTATGGTAGCCAGTAAACAATCATGAAATGGCTACACCACTTTGACTTTGAGAGGAAGCAGTAATTCTATTAAAAATCATCATTCAAGAAGAAACTTTCAGTCATAAGAAGTAATAAGGAGAAGCATTATTATCTGAAGACTAAGAGAAATATTACGACAAACTATTGCAAAGAATGGAAGTTATTTTGAGAAAGTTAATTAAAATCATAAGGAAGAATAAAACCATGAAGTCATTAAAATAACTACCAATCTTCATTGAACAGTTCTCTTAATAATTATCACTGGCACCCATTTCCTATTAATTTAAATAATTTTCAAGCAAAAGAAACACAACTTGGGTTGTATTTCCTAGAGTCATATACCGGTACCCACATAAATACAAAATATTTCAACAATTTGTCATTACAAGAATTTATACCGTGTATTTTCTGGGTATAGACCATAGGAATTTAACGTTGGAAAAAGAAACCTATGTATAAACATAATGAAGAAATAACTTAATCAGTTGGATATATTTAGAAATAGCAGTTTTGACAATTTGTAAAACAAGAGAACATCATTCATGGTTGCTAAGTCAAAGCCTGATGTTTTCTTGTTTTACAAATTGTCAAAGCCTGCCAATTTCTAAACACTGCCCACTGATTAAGTTATTTCTTCATTATTATTTTTTATACATAGGTTTCTTTTACCAGCGATAAATTCCTATATCCTATACCCTGATATTTTATTTATGAGTAGTTAATATATCAAAATGGACTAATAAACAATTTTTATAAGTCAGTGAACTCCTGAAGAGGATACTTATATATTTATCCTACAACTTTCTTTGTGAAACACAATAAGCACTTTCAGTCATTAAAAACCACAGTTCAAGCCAAAGACCAAGCGTAATTTATGTTTGACAATGACAGTTCACAGCACATTTTCTCAGGTTATTCCCACTTTCCATTTCTCCATAAATCAATCATTTCTTTCACCAAAGCAAAGAATAAATAAGTATAATGTGTCACCTTCCCATATGATCAACTCCATGAAAGCAAATAAGAATACAAAATTCCTAGAAATGGTGCTGATGTCTATTCCCTCAGGTGTTACACATTGGGTGATAGCACGTAATATGGCATTATTCCAAAGATACTGTCCTTTAGCAGACATGCATATTTTTATTATATGAATACATACATACACACTTTATAAAGACGTTTATTTTGTTATGGATAATTTCTTTTGTCATTACAAAATATTTGGTTTCCTTTAGAGTTTCTCGATGATAATAATTGAATATAGGCCTAATTATTATCGAGGTACGGTACTCTAGTTTCCTTATCACAGATCTAGCAGTCCTTAGCATCTATCTATTATTTATACACAACCTACAGGAATGGACTGTTCGAAAAAATAGTTCTGAAACTCGACTCTTCTAGAGTAGTCTTGTACGTAATTAAAAAAAATCTGAATAAATAATAAATTAAAAAAATAATACAAATTAGATTGGTAACAGACAGACTCGAACCAACCTCGCAATTACTAGTCTGACATCTTATCTACTACTGGTATGCTAAAGGAACACTTCTGACATCACCTTCCTACTTCAGTCTTATAAGGGCTGTACATTAAGACCATTCGAAAGATTTTTGGATGGATATTGTTTTTCCATTTATGTAGATTAACCTCATGAAAGCTCAACAAAATCAGTGTCCGGAACACTGTGGACTCCCCTTGCCAGTAAACAAGCCAATTACATACAATAGCATTAGACATACACATCAGACAAATAGGCATAAATGACTGAACACTGTATGTTTGGTTAACAAAGCTTGAAAAATAGCAAACAATAGGCCTATCCAGCACCTACAATGTTCAATACAAAATATTTACATGTAATTAAGAAACAGTAGAATAAATCATCAATAGTGCCAGTCCTTATCCACAGAGCATAAAACAGTAACAAGATTTGAAACAGAAGATAACTTACAGATTACCAAAAATATAGAATAATCATAATACATAGGTAGGTCTAATTTGTGAACACAACAAAGCATTTAAAAGGAAAAATTTCCATTAAGATATGAAATTGTCATATAGGCTACAGTGTGTTTGTATTACTTCCTTACTGCTAAGCAAATATTATTCCTGAAGTTTTGTTACGAGGTGCAATGCCTTGCAAAGCATGGCTCTACAAGGCATGTAGACATACTGGCTTACTCAAAGGCCACTAGAAAAGGCTTCATCATTGACCTGACTCTTTGGTTTGAAACAGGAAGTCATCAGTCTGAAGAAGTTCATGGGTAAAAGAAAAACATCTATGAGCCAACAACTGACTACTTGAAGAAAAAATATCACCATCATTTCGAGGTTATTCGTTTTCTATTCAGGTGCCATGGTGTCATTACAATTTTTTTGGAAAATTTTAGAAAACAATTTGATTTACCAAATTCACTAACAGACGAAATTGTAAGTAATTTTCTCAAAAGCGTATGTCAAATATTAATTCAGCACATACATCACATGGGTCATTCCATTGTAACAAACGTTACATTCTTACATGGATTTGAACATTTGACATTTTTCTGCAGTCAACTGTAGACAAGAGCAATGCTTTGGAACATACCTGGTAATAGAGAATAGTGTGAAGATTATATAGTACCAAAAATATAATATTGTGATGGTGCATGTTCTTGGGTTTACAATTTGAAAAAATGTAACAAACGTTACATCAAAGGACATGGATTCTCAAGTTGTGAAAGACTGTTGTGATTCTCCGTTCTTACAATATTTTATGTCAGATAAAAAAAAATACAGCTTGAATCTAGGAAGATTACAGAACTAAATGACATAAACGTTTTTAATCCTACAGATGTATGTTACTTGAAAATAATTAAAAACTTAGAGTAACAAACGTTACAACAGTGTGACAAACATTACAGAGTCAGAATTGAACAGTTTGTAAAGAACATCCTAGTGATAATTTTAAAAAAAGGTAATGTTTGAGAGTACAATAACATTCTTACTCAACTAGTACAGTAAAATTTGTGTTGAAAATAAATTTTCCCCTAACTTCCTTAGGTTTAGGCAATGTGCTTAAAACTAGGTCTGGGGATATTTCATCTATATCGTCATTTGTAGGGTACACAAAGTAAGTGTTCTTTCCTTCTCTTCTTCTCATGAATTGTACACTACACATATTACTCACATAATTGAGAAGGAGTATATATCCAACATAATATTGTCCAGTTTGTGGGTAATGAACCAATACGTAATCACCAACTGATAGTTCTGAAAATTTTGAATTCATGGCATGATCAATGGAATGAGTAGATTTTGTAGGACTGCTTGTTTCTTCCTGCGTTTCTTTTATTTTATGTTTCTTAAATGGTTCAACATCTCCAGTAATTGAGAAGAGCCCAACTGTGGTGCAGCAATTTTCACACATCGGGCTTGTTGGATTCCTATCACTGGCAATGCACTTTTCCATTCTTCTACATATTTTGCAGCAATTGAGTCAATTTTACCAGCAGGGACATAAAAACAATGTATGTTGTAAATGTTAGATTTTGTGATGTCATAAAATTGCTCAGCATTTTGCACGGTAGCATTTCCTTGTAAAACTCGCTTCCATACACTGTGTTTAAGGGTAGCTCCAACACCATCATGTGGGCCCTTACCATGGTAAGACTCGTTATAGTTCCACTCAACATTACATCCTAGAATTTTGGATAATGTGTATAAGTATGATATTACCTTCCGGTTTTTAAAATGTTGTGCAGCACCATCAGTCCACAGATAAACTGAAGTTATAGGAGACTGCTTTAATGTAGACAGATAGTTTAGTAGGATTTCATTGAAAGCAGCAACTTCAGCAGTGCCATGACTCTTGTGTATCACTAATGACTGCTAAACATATTGTTGTGACATCATCAGTAGAAGATTTTCGGAAATAGCAAACTGCAGTATAGATTGTCGTTGATGTTTCAGCTGATGTGTGTGTCTAGTGTGCAGCCATAACTTCATTCTGAAATTTTGCTACATAGTTCTCAGCAAAATCTGTTAGGAGAATCAGCTGTCCTGGTTGTAGTGATGATTTTTGATTCTGCTGTTCCTTCCATTGTCTTCTTTTATTGTATATATGATTGGATAGTTGCGTTAGCTGATTCTTGAAATAAGTGAAGAATTCATTTATAGACATATCTTTTTGAACCAGATGTCCACCTTCCCATTGCTTGGTGTGAACCTCATCACAGTCATCATCAATTTTTGTAATCAGCGTGGATTCAATATCTCCACATTCTTGGTAACTTCTTTTCATACAGTTCTTATTTTCAGTTTGACAAACTGTTTCTTTCAGAAGCTCCTGGATGGTTTTTGGTTTTTCACTTGTTTTCCAGGGCGCTGCTGAAATCATTAACTGCGTATTTTCACAGTAAGGGCAGCAGCACATTATCTGATCCTTATCAGAGACCAACCTGACATGTTTCGGTCGCATTTCACAAAATTGTGATAGACCAATCTTTACATTTGGATTCTGCTCTTGAAAAAGTGTGTATACTTCACGCAAATGATATATAAGCAGTCTTTTTTGCATATATTCTTTCTTTCCATCCTCACGTATTATAATAAAATCTTGTTTTCCAGGGAGTTGGCGGGAAACATCGTCACATTCATAAAAATCCTTCACCATTTTCATAGTATCTGCAGTAATAGACAATGTAGAAGATGTGGAATGTTTTGCTGGCTGTACTAATAGATTAAATGATTCGGCAAGCTTTCTTACTACGGCTGTTTGTTTTCGAGGGCTCCTTGGAAGGTTTCTTTGTGCTCTTTTTATAGCCTTTCCAAAAGAATTTGCACTCTTATAAGGAGGACTTCCTGAAGAACCGTCTTTCAAAATACATGAACTTAAAACTCTTGCTTTTTGTCTTCTACGATATTCTTGTACTCGCTTCCTAGTGGCTTCTCTTTCTGCAGATTTTTCTGATTTTGATTTTGGCTTTTTCCTAAGTTTCCTCATAATATTACGACACTTTTCTAGTCTCTCTTGAGTTTTTTCTGTGTCCATTGTAGCTCTGTACTCACGCATTCTCTCAGCAGCAGATTTTGGAGCTTTTTTCATACTGAAATGCATATATGGCCCATCAAACATGAAAACGTATTAAAACACGTCTTATTTTAAATATAGGCCTACCAAACATAGGCCATTAATCAATAATTTCATGTATTAAATCTGATTATCTTATTATTTATTATGTAACAAACGTTACCACATTGTTATGTAACTTTTGTTATTATTTAATGTAACGTTTGTTACACAGAATTTATATAAAATTATTATTTTAAAAATCAGAAAGTCTAGTATTTATGTAGCTTACATGAGGAAGTAAGATAATACAAAGTTTCATTTTAAAATAAAAAACAGTTTTCTAATTATGAAATAAAATTAATATTTTTGTAACAAACGTTACATAACCTAAGTATTTCTTTTAACAGTGGATAACTACTTTAATAGATTATATTTCCACTCATTGTTACTACATACAGGCACTGAAACAATTACTTTCAAAGGTAATATAGCACTAACTTCATGGAATTTAATATTCTGATAGCTATGTCCTAAAATCAAATGATGTAATCTCACCAGAATCCCTCTGTAGCAGCCATGTCGACTTTGCTTGTTGGGAACAAAGAAATTATGCCGCCAAAATTAAAATTATAGTATGCTGTATAAAGTCAATGAATTGGAGAATTTTTTAATGCAAAAGAACAGTTTCTTCGATTAAATATAAAATTTTGTCTTTATGTCCCTCATCTCGTGGAATGACCCACATTCAGTAATTGTCATTTCTGATTGCTGATAGTATCTTTGAGTGGAAGTAATTCAAATTCGACTTTTAGACCCATGAGGAGTTATTATTTTTATTATTATTAACCCCCTTACCGGTATTATTATTTATTTTTTTTTTTTTTACTAATGACAGATCCTCGACGATTGTTGCTCATCCATCCATATGAAACCATTTGTGCAGACCAATTTCATTGACATAGTTGCCCAGAGTTCAGCATAGGCAGATCTAGTCTACACTACACTCACATGAGATGATGGAGATTTATTTATGTTACCTGGACCACGGACTTTCCCAAAACAAGTTATAAATCGGGATACGCCAGGGATTGAACTCGGGTCCATAGGATTATAAGTCCAGCGCTCTAGCCACTAGACCATCATGGCAGCTACAGTCCTATGACTTGATCTTGTAAATACGCAGCATAATGGATAGGAGGCAAAATTCTATTAACAGAAAATAAATTGAACTGAGAGGAACTAGCAAAAGACACAACAGAGTGGAAGCGTTTTGTGAAATTGACATATGAAGTCGACATGCTCCATAATATCCTTTGATTGATTGAAAAGGAATTGTCAACTCTATATCTTATTTACCTTTATTTTAGTAGGTTATTTTACGACGCTTTATCAACAGCTTAGGTTACTTAGCGACTGAATGAGATGGTGAGAATGCCGGTGAAATGAGTCTGGAGTCCAGCACCGAAAGTTACCCAGCATTTGCTTATCTTGGGTTGAGGGAAAACCCCGGAAAAAACCTCAACCAGGTAACTTTCCCCAACCGGGAATCGAACCCGGACCACCTGGTTTCGCGGCCAGACTCGCTGACCGTTACTCCACAGGTGTGAACCTCAACTCTATATCCAAAGTCAGGAAAAACACTAACTTACTTACATGATCAGTTGGAGAAAAAGTTCAATATTTTTATAGTAGTGTTGATGAGTCCTACCAGGCACAACGAATTAGGGTCTAGTATTTTTTAAAAGAGAAGTAGGCCTACATGAGTCCTGTTTGGAAAAGACATTCCAAGTACTGTAATCTGAAAACAGCATAGGCTATAGACCCTATGACCCGTTCAAAAGTAAATACAGAGAAAAAATGGATTTTCATAATTTTCTGAAAAATAGTTAGGGTCAAATTAATATGACACGTCTGTATACTTTTAACAGTAGCTAGTAATTGATTTCACACACTTTCCAATTAGAATATTAGCAAATTTCTAAGTTTGTTGAAGTTGCTTAGGTCTAACTTATACCCTGAGAACTTTCATTAAGTAGGTACACTTCAACATATTTAAAAATAATGCACTATAACTTACGAGAAGGATTTCGAACACTGGGTCTTGAGTACGCTTACAAATATATAAGCTTTGAGACGTGTGAGAAACAAAGAAACCGACGAACATTTTTAATTGGCGATCATGTCACCCACTATCAAGTTCTTGCAGACATGGTAAATGCATATTATCATAAGAAAGGTAAGAAGTTGCAGAATCACCTGAGAGAAAAAAGCTAGGTGTTACGTTAAAATTTAGATTTTTTATACCGGTAATTAATAAAGATAATAGCCTCTAGCACCTACTTTGTAATCTAATACAGAATTAAATAGATATCACAAATCTAAAAAGTATATAAAGTACATCAAATGTCTAATGTCCATTGGTAATCAGTATCTTACTTTACAAAAAAAAAAACTGTCATAGTATGACAATAGTAGGTATCGAATGGAATGCGATCTCATTTGCATGCATTTCTAAAGAAATGTGCACGTTGTCACACATTAACACACAATTAAGTGGAAATAAATTTCTACACCCACCCCTACAAAATCTACATATCGCAAGGAACTTACATTAATCCAGCTGTAGTATACTGAACTTCACAATCATTCATAGTATAGATGGACAGAGCTTTTGAACTCTGAGGAGAAAATCCTCCTACGCTTTCAAGCACTTCATAACGATTGAAATCAATGACAAATACTTAATATTCAGTTTAAGTCTCGAAAGTCCAATAAAAGCATGATCTCTTATATTTTGTTTCATTGGAAGTTAAACTTTATGTTAATTGCTTGCGACTAACGAAACACACCATTCAACCATCTTGTAGATGATGTAGATCCTCTTGGATCATACTAGTGATTACCAACGCTACCAACGTGAAATATCCAAGAAATTTATCTGCGGTTCACGCCAGCAATTCTTTACGCTCAGTTGGCTATCTCGCTCTGCTCTGTCCGAAAAAGGGTGAAATCGGGAAGAATCGATAAATGTTCATAAACATTGGTTACGTAGGTCAATGTAGTTTACTCTATTTGCTTTTTATGTGGTGTAATGTCGTGACTAAGAAGTGCAAATATAGAAGTTGAATTTTCGTGTCATTCACGGTAACTTCCATTCAGTTCATTTGATTTCAAACAAATAACTCATTTTTGTGTTTTGTTTTCGACGTGTATGACGTGTTGTGCAACACATAATTAAAAGTGGGGTTAAGTTTGGTTCAGCATGCCAAAGGTATAGGTTAATCGTGTTGGCGATTAGTATTAGTTTAACTTAGTTTAAAATAAAGTGGTAAATTATAAGCAAATAGTATTAGTCTTAAAATTGTAGGCATCAAACTATTATGTTTTTATTTCATCCGTTCCAGAAGACCGGAACTTTTAGTTGTAGGCATCAAACTAGTGTTTTTATTTTATTTTTTCTAGAAGACCAGAACTTCAAGTATGCCGTGCTGGTATTATGAGAAGAAGGAACTTCGAAATACTCCATCCATACAGGATGGAATTGATTATGAGACAGAGTGTAGATACAGAAAGGAGGGAGCAAGGTTTATAATTGACACTGGAACAAAAATGGACTTGGGCTACAATACAATGGCTACTGGTGTTGTGTATTTCCACAGATTTTATATGTTTCATTCATTTAGGAATTTTCCGAGATATGTAAGTTATTTATAGTAAAAACAATCATAAAGATTGGTACTGTTTATGTATAGATAGCTGTGAGAATGTATCTACTTTTAAATAGTCTATAGGCTATATGCGCCTTGGCTAGATATTTATTATTTACTCATTGTTATTTTTCTCTGAACAAGTAATAACTTCTTTACTGTGTTAATATTATGGTAAATTATCTGGCTGACCAGTTTCGACACATTGTGCGCCATTCTCCGAAGTCTACTTATTTTTCTGTTTTTTATTTCTTTTTAATTTAAAAGAGATACAGTATATGTTAAGGAATTCATACAAAATTAATTATTTTTTGGTATATAGAATTAATGTTCATAATTGTTTTTCGGTTCGAAACCGTATTTTGCTGGCAATCGGAGATTGGATGTGGAAACTAGGAACAGATTTCCATTGCAGTCATGCTATTGCATGTGCTCATTTACACATATTTATAGTGTGTAGAACAAATGACTTGAAGCTCAGAAATGTTCGTGCAGCTACTATAAGTAAGAACCAAACTTAAAAACGAGCAAGCACCACTTTACCTATGATATGGTACTTTGAGATTTATGATTTTCGAACCTATAATTCTAAAACATTTTCATTGATATTATCATCACTATCTATATGTTCATGATTCAGGAATGGAAGTCTGTACCTACAAACTTGAGCAGTCTATCAATATAGTCCTAACGTTTCCATTTTCCTCAGTAGTGATTTATTATATCCAGCGATGAAAGGCTATAAGAAATGTATGTAAGTATAATTTCGATATTCGGTATTTTATTTGATCTTGAGACTCCTTCAGCAGTACCACTAACAATTTGATAAAATTTCATCTCAGCTGCCAATAATCTGCGTTCTTTAGTCTTTCTTTATTTCTCTCTTTTTTCCTCTTCCTCTCCAGTGCCTGTTTCGGAAATTTTGTTTCATAAACTGATACTGGTTGTGCTGAGTATATTAAATATGAGTTGTGTTGGTAATTTGCTTGTGCATTTGATGCAGGTAACTGCGTGTTGTTGCTTATTCTTGGCGGGAAAAGTAGAGGAGACTCCAAAGAAATGTAAAGATATCATCAAAACAGCAAGGAGTTTGCTTACAGATCAGAAGTTTTTGACTTTTGGAGAAGACCCCAAGGTAAGATTTCAGTAACTAATATGCTGTGGAGTAACGGTTAGCACGTCTGACTATGAAACTAGTGGCCTGGGTTCAAATCCTGGTTGGAACAAGTTACTTGGTTGAGGTTTTTTCAGGGTTTTCCCTCAACCCATTAACAGCAGATGCTGAATAACTATCGGCATTGGACTCTGGACTCATTTCGCTGGCATTATCACCTTTATCTCACTCAGACGCTAGATAACCACAGCAGTTGATAAAGCGTTATAAAATAACCAGTTAAAAAGAATATGCTTTAAACAGAGTTACGAACACTAGATAATAGCTGTGATATTATGAGACTTTTACCATAATTGGGTTATAATATTTTGTGCGAGATCGTGCGTATTTGCTTGGTTTCCGCACAAAATCAATCCGAGGAAAGTCTAAAATTCCACATTCAGTATTCCCAACCTAACACACATAACAATTTCCCTCTTCTTACCGCTTAAGTGACATATTGATTTTACTGCTTTAGGCTTTTAACATATTATTTTTAGAGACGTTCAATATAGTAACAATTATAAATTGGAAACTTACCACTGCAATTTCACCTAAATTGCACTGTTTATTTTTGTTTTTAAATATTTGCAAAAATTAAGTAAACTCTACAACTCCACTAAAGTTACTGCATTCGTGATGCAAGTAACATTAAGGAAGCCGTGAAAAAATCAACAAGATTCCAGATGCCGATGTTATTACTGCAATATGTTATATAAATAATATTGTTAAAATATTAAAATGAAAAATAAATCATTACACAACCTTACCGTTTGTTTTAAGTTCGCATTTATAGACTGGGGGAAAAAAAAGACAGATGTATATCACGGCCTGCTGGAGTATAGTAAACACAGAAAACATTTTAAAGCAACAGTGTTGAAGATAGATATTTTTGTTTTGCAAATTTGCCGTCATTGAACAGAAACCAAGATGGAGATTTCATTGCAACTAATTAGAAATTCCTCTTTCAGGTATGTAATAAACGATCTTCGCAAAAAAATAATGTACGATACACGAGCGGTATGTTTTCTTTCAATTCTCGGAAATTAAAAAAGCTCAACTATGTTTCGCTTTTTCAGACTTTTCCTCGAACATGAAAACTTCAACATACCGCTCTTGTAACGCATATTACTATTTCGTTTGACACACTCAAAAGTGCGTCAAAGTAGCACAAAAATTGTAAGACAACATTCTCACTAATATTGAACCAAAATACATGATATTACCACTATTTGAAGAATATTTGTAGTTTTCTTACTGACCTTAAATGCATTCGATATACACCCCATGTATGGCACAGCATATGTCTAGGCTGTACTATTCTGGCCAAATCCTCTCAAGCATGTTGTGTGATGTGTGACAGTGTTGATGCGCCTTCACGTCGTTGGAAATGGAGGAACATAAACATTGTCCTTGACGAAACTCCACGGGAAGAAATTGCACATTTGAGGTCTGGCGACCAGGATGGCCATGTACTGATGCTGTCTGCACGATCATTTCTAGTGATGAAGCGACGTTTAATTTATTCAGAAAGGTCAATAGGCATAATATTTTGAATGTCTTGTTGGTAAATGAACTTCTGTCCCTCCTCATCCATGAGTTGTGCCTTTAACCAGTTTTCCAGCCTGTCCAGATACACCTGTCTGCAAAGAAGAATAGGTTAAACACACTTCTTTTGGAGATGGCACAAAACACTTTCACTTTGGGGCTATCACATTCCATCTGGATGATAGCATGGAGATATTGGAACTCCCATATCCCCATAGTCTAATGATCTTCAGGTTACATACCATATCAATAAACTTTCTCATCTTATAAACAAAGACTAATTTTTCTCTGACAGATGATTCTTTTGTTTCAATTTATATGACCATAAAAATGAACTAATTAAAAATCAGAACATGTGATTAATGAAATCCAAGAAATAAACTAACATTTTTTTTTCATTGCATGATATAAAGCTTTCACCGGATTTTCATAATTTTTCCTGGATTATTTTATAACTTGTCATTGAATAATGTGTAACCAAATTTGAGGTTATGCACACATATACACTTGAAAGATCTTATATGGTTTGTTTATTTCAAAACCAGACCAAAAATTCGTAAACTAATACTTCGTGAATAGTTTTAATAAAAATCTCTTTGTTATTGGTATCAACTTCCGTATATCCTTTACAGTTTGTTTTATTAGATTTATTTTGCTGCTTATTTTTAGAATTTTTTTTATGTCTTTGGGTTTTTATTGTATTTTAAATTACATCATGGCCAGTGCTTGACTTTTTACGTCATTTTTATTTCTGCTTTCCAGTACATAAGAAAACTTCTTATAATTATCGCATTTTAATAAAAACATTTGGCATTTGTGATAGATTTAGGATCTACAGTTACTAGAGTGAAAGTCAGACAATTGTATCTTGTATAAATGATACATTTTGCAGCTGTTTCTGTGATCAATTGTGAAAGATTGTCATCAGTATTTTTATTCACTCAGTGTGTATTGCTGTTCGTATTTTTATTTCTTCTAAGCATATTTATTTAGTAGTGACATGGTTTTCTATTTTATGTACCACATAATTGCTATTATCTGTTACTATCATTGGTAGATTTTGCAGCACGTCTGTCTCCAGGCTAACTGGCCTGGGTTCGATTCCTGGCGAGGTCAGAAATTTTCATTTAAAATTTCTACCTCTGGATTAGGAGAGATGGCGGTGCACAACTACTAATCACTAAATTGTGCACCAATATGCCTGAATTAAATCTCAAATCTCTCCGCAGTGCATATGAAGAGAAGGCATATGTCACTGTTGATAGTGATTAGTCCGTCAGATGACGTTAAGCCTGGCGGCTCCCTTGGTGCTATTCACCAGGAGTAGGCTATGTGCCAGCACCGGGTTTCCCCTTCTCCCTTCCTCACCATCATCATCCTCACCCATTTCCTAC
Source organism: Periplaneta americana (assembly GCF_040183065.1). Classification (NCBI taxonomy): domain Eukaryota; kingdom Metazoa; phylum Arthropoda; class Insecta; order Blattodea; family Blattidae; genus Periplaneta; species Periplaneta americana. Next base: position 155,257,156 of record NC_091130.1, read on the forward strand.
ACTAAACCTTACACGAACACTCACCCTAGTACACAATATAATTCTTTTTTTCTTTTTTTTAAATTTTAGTAGGTTATTTTACGACGCTTTATCAACACCTTAGGTTATTTAGCGTCTGAATGAGATGAAGGTGATAATGCCGGTGAAATGAGTCCGGGTCCAGCACCGAAAGTTACCCAGGATTTGCTCATGTTGGGTTGAGGGAAAAAAACCCAGAAAAAACCTCAACCAGGTAACTTGCCCTGACTGGGAATCGAACCCGGGACACCTGGTTTCGCGGCCAGACACGCTAGCCGTTACTCCACAGGTGTGGACAATATAATTCTTCACAGATACACATCACGTACAGTGTGGCCCACCGAAGTGGTGTACAAATTGAAAATGAGTCACAGTCCTGCCATCTATCGGCAATATGCAGAACCCAAATCACGCAAAGTGAAGTGGGTAGGCATTAGACACACACAATAATTTAAAACTAAATGTTTTATTGAGTCTCATACAAATGTGTTGTATTTATATTGCAGGAGGAAGTGATGACGTTAGAGAGAATTCTTCTACAAACTATAAAGTTTGATTTACAAGTAGAGCACCCATATGGCTACCTTCTTAAGTATGCAAAGTGTTTAAAAGGTGAGACAGCATTATTTTTTACATAATACATTCAATTTCTGTTTATCCTTTTCAACTATAATCTGTCATTGTTACACAGTATTTCTAAAATTTCATAGATGCATTTGGAAATGCGTTATTGCTAATACATTGTCTTCTTCTACCTTATTAATATTGAATGGCAAAAAGGCAGATTGTTTGTTATGTGTGGTTAAAAACTGACATAGCTATTCAGATTAGTGTTAAATTTTAGAAGTCGTCATTACGAACAAATTGTTTGAAGCTTCAAATATTCCGACTGTATTTGTATTCACTGTTGCCTTTATTAATTTAGAAAAAGTGTCACAAGAGAGATTTTTGTTTGTTGAAGTTAAATATTAATGCAAAATAAGACCATATTGAGAGTTTCTGTAATATAAGATGTTTTCTTTACATTCGAAAATCACTTAGGGAATTTGTGGACTAATTGAAGCGTCGGCTGGAACAACGTTGTAAGTTACAAAATTTTCATTCGGCGTGTGTCCGTGTAATAATGTTGTATGTCACGTTACCTTGCTATATTCTTTGGCTTGCAACTGTCCATCAATGCAGTACGTGAAATTTGTCCACTCAAAAGTTTGCTAGCCTATAAGAACAACGTTGTACAGTGGTAATGAAGGGGGTGGACTGAACGGTTAAGCGAAAAAATCGGATAATCCATACCATAAAATATTTTCGTAAATTAAGTGAATAATACTTGCATTTCTTAATTTCCTCTGTGTTCTTGTGATAGTGAATCAAAAGTTCATCATTCAAGTCTGGTTATCAACGACGGGTTTTTAAGGGGCAAGGAAATTCCTTGTAATGGCTGTCAGCGGAGACATAAGAATAATACAGGTCTCGTGTTGTAGATTTACATACTTTATACACTTTATTGTTAATTTTTATTAAATCGCGCACAGTTGTAACACCAATCTCGTACTCTGAAGCAAGATGAGCCACAGTTTCTCTTTCCCCGAATCACTCAATTATTTCCGTTTTTTTTTTCGGTACTTAGCACAACACGTTTTCTTTTGATATGGTTTGTAATAATATACTCTAGAAAAAATACGCACTGGTACTAATAGGTATAACGTATAGTAGTACTTCATACATATGAAGAAGACAGACTATATAATGTGTCTGTAGCAAAAAAAAAAAAAAAAAAAAAAAAAAGGCAGAGAAAGATAGTCTGATAATCCAGCAATCGGTTAATAGTGTGACGGATAATCGGAGTTCTACTGTACGCGTAAACATTTTTGCAGTTCCTGTAAATTTTACCAATTCATAACGTTGTTCCAGTCGGCGCTTCAATTCTTTCAGTAGTAAGTGGAACGTGTCTCAGAATAATATACCTAGCTAATTCTAAGAAGGAGCTTCTAGCCTTATTTTTATAAACATACTTTTGGATCATTCATACTAATTTCTTATGTTGTAGGTGATAAAACAAAATTACAGAAGATGGTGCAGATGGCGTGGACATTTGTGAACGACAGGTAACATATGATCACGCATTGCTGTATAATTAACCGAAGTCCCTGCCATCCCACCCCACTGTCGCCATCATAGTTCAGGCTCTAGGCCTATTCCATCTTTTTCTTGGTTTTCTTTGGGTGAAGGAGTCTTTCCCAGTTACATTTTCCCGTTGTCTGGTACTGCATGGATCCTGAATGGAATGTGATTACTGTCTATTTGTGAGAAATGTTGATATCATTCATTTCTGTATTGAGTTATATGTTTGCACATGGAAGTAAGTGATCATATCATCTTAGCTAAAACAAAGAAAAAACAGAACATTTACTATCACGTAATTAAATATCAGTAAAAGCAATTTATGAATAGTTTGTAATGAAATGTTTGAATTCTACACACAGGTAAAATATGCTTGTAGATACAGAATAGAACTACTTTAGTTGTAGGCGAGATCATCCATTATTTGCTGGGGCAATTACTACTGTATATTATTAACTATGGAAACCTAAACACATCATTCTGGGTTCATTGTGGCTACGTCTTTAATATTTGAAAGGCAGTGTTAATTAATTGAGTCACAAATCCTTTTGTTGATACCATCAAATGAAGTGATATCGGACAACTTTTTTTTTATTTCTTTAAGATACCACTTGTGTAATGATTATAATTTGTGGTTTTTTTGTGATTATACATTATTATGTATCTCTATAATGTGGCAATCTATAAATGATGTGCTGGTATTCAGAAATGAGAATAATACAAGAATTTAAAAACTGTCCGGTGTCACCCCACAGTCAGGGTGATTGCGGACACTAATGTTTATAAATAATTGTCCAATGTTCTTGCCTCTATGGGACAGCTTTAATTACATAACATACAATGATATTAAAGGTTACAAAATGAATCAAATAACCAACCTGACAAAAATATTTACTCAACATGTCTATCACAAACTCTCCAAAGCTTTTCAATGAGACAATTTGCCTGTTTTTACAGTGACAATAGACTTCTTCATATTTCCAGGATCATAATTGTACCTGGGCTTCACACGTAGCTTAGTTTTGTATCTATATGGCATCATGGACTTCGTCCGATAACATCCAATAAAAATTGGACACATGTTTATATGAACTTTTTTTACTCAGAACAATCCATACTATCTTACATCCGTACTTACAAATGGCTTTTAAGGAACCTGGAGGTTCATTGCCGTCATCGGTTCCTATCCTGTGCAAGATTAATCCAGTCCCTACCATCATATCCCATCTCCCTCAAATCCATCCTCCCATCTACATCTCGGCCTCCCCAAAAGTTTTTTTCCCTCCGGTCTCCCAACTAACACTCTGTATGAATTTGTCCATACTATCACCCCCTAAAATATTTACTATTCCTCCTGAAACACCCCGTATAGCAGTTCCATGTTGACATACTTAAAGAGGAAACTTTTTTCTTTTAATTATGTTTTCAGTCACATATAAAATAACCTCTCATGACATGGTTTAATATTGAAAAACTATCCTTGCACTTTATATCCTGTCCAAATTCAACGTCGCAAATTTCTAGCGCAATAATTAATAATAGATCCCTATTAGAAACAACAAGAACCAAATTTCTTGGCTTAAAAATCGATAATGTGTTAAATTGGAAAAATCATATTAAAGTAATTACCCCCAAACTAAATTCAGCTTGTTTTCCTATTAGATCTATGCAAAAGATAGTAAATATCAATACCTTAAAAACAATATACTTTGCATACTTCCACTCGGTAATGAGTTTTGGAATAATATTCTGCGGAAATTCCACAGATAGTAACAGTATATTTCTATTACAAAAAAGAGTAATTAGAATAATAGTAGGTGCCAAATCTAGGGAATCGTGTAGGACTATTTAAAAAAACTACAAATAATGCCCATGGCTTGTCAGTATATCTTTTCATTAATAATCTTCCTCGTATGTAATCGTGAAAACTTTGTAACTAATTCAACAGTTCATAGCATAAATACACGTCAAAAAAATGGCTTTCATACTCATTGGCAAGTCTATCATGCTATCAAAAAGGAGTGCGTTATATGGCAGTAACAATTTTTAATAGCCTTCCTGTCGATATAAAAAATGAAACTCAAAACATAAAATTATTTAGGGCCAAATTAAAGAAGTACCTAATTTCTCACGCCTTCTATTCTGTAGGTGAATTCATGACATTCAATAACACTTCATGAAATTGATACTAAAACTTTGTGTTGTACTAGTAGACTATATTGTAAATCTCGTCTGTATATATTTCATCTAGACTGTGACTATAAATTAAGACTTTATAATAGTATTAATTTTTTTGACTTGTTCCATATTCTAGCTGTAAGCATGTATGAATACCATGGAATGTTAATAAATACAATACAATAATTAATTCACGTGCCATTGGTTAATGTATTTTATTCGTGTTACAGTCTATGCACTACTTTAAGTTTGCAATGGGAGCCCGAAGTGATTGCGGTGGCCCTCATGTACCTAGCTGGGAAGCTTAGCAAGTTTGAAGTTGTGGATTGGTCAGGTCGCACAGCTAAACATCTGCGTTGGTGGGATATGTTCGTGGAAGATGTCACCATGGATCTTTTGGAAGGTAAGTACCTTTTACACTGCACAAGAAAAATCACATCTGACCATCTTAGCATCAGCAGAATCATATCAAAGTAATCTGGAAATTAATACATGTTATCCTTGTATGATTTTTCCTATAAGTGTGAGATATGCTTTTACATCTTCATTCAAACTGAGAAATATGCAAATAAGCCATCAAAATTTTTAGTCAATTAGAATTGCCATTTCGTATATTCTAAAATTTCGAAAAGCATAGTGTCAGAACTTGTTTGCACAAATATTCATTACAGTATCTCGGTAGTTATTCTATAAAATGTATGGTGGGAAAGGATTTGTAATTCAGATTCTGTTACACATTTTCAGAGTTCTTGTAAATGTAGTTATTTAACTTTTTATTTTGGATAAGACTAGTTTTGAGGCAACACATGAGGAAATAAGTCATATTAATTTACATAACTCCATTGAAAAGACCACAAATGAAGCAAAAATTAAGGCATCTTGGCTCTTTTTCTACTCCTATTAATATTTTGCCTTGAAAATCACAATGTGTAAGTCAGCTATGGTAATACAGTACAAAACATATTACTCCCCAATTACTCAAACGCATAAAATAAAATAAATAATTTTGTAACAATGACTACTCTCTGTCATCCTCTAATAATGAGCCAGTTACCTATTCACATCACACAAAAAGACTTTAAAATAAAAATAATGGTTGTCATGCACCATAAATATGCACAGGCACAAATCGCGGGGAAAAATGTAACATATCACGTGCCGAAAAGTCTCTTATTTATTGGTTGATTGTATTAGGCGAGTTAAGGAATGACAAGTACAGATGTGGACAAATTATTAACAAAATTGACGATTTTTATGATAATTCTGTTTACAAAATTTGACTTTTCAATTTAGACTACAGTTAACAATTTTGGATATTTCCATCATTACAATAGACAGAAATATGCAAAAATATCAACTGTAGTTTAAATTGAAGAGTCAAGTTTTGTAAAAATATATAATAAAAATCTTCAATTTTGCTAATAATTTGTAAATTAGCAAACATGTCAACTGCATTGAAGAGTCAAATTTTGTAAAAATATAAAACAAAAATCTTCAGTTTTGCTAATAATTTGGAAATATCCAAAATGTCAACTGTAGTCCAAATTGAAGAATCGAATTTTGTAAAAAATATACAATAAAAACCTTCAGGTTTGCTAATAATTTGTAAATATGCAAAAACATCAAATGTAGTCCAAATTGAGGAGTTAAATTTTGAAAAGTATACAATACAAATTTTCAATTTTACTAATAATTTGGAAATACACAAAAATGTCAACTGTAGTCTAAATTGAAGAATCATATTTTGTAAAAATATATAATAAAAATCTTCAATTTTGCTAATAATTTGTCCACGTCTGTATAATTGGATAAGGAATAACACTATAATTTTTGTTACAGATTTCTATGGGAAAAAAAAAAGATTTCGGAATATGTATGATGAGACTTTCTTGTGTTAAATTTTAACGTACCTTGTTAACATGTTTTGACCTATTTTGGGTCATCTTCAGAACTGGTCGTTGTTGGTCTTGGTGCATCTTGTTTCCTGTGTGGGTGCGTTCGTAGTGTAGAGTCAAAGAGTGTGTGTGTTTTGAAATTGAGTTGCGTGTTGAGAATATCGTTGGGGTGTGTTTTCGTTTGTCTGTATATTTCATATTGTTCTAGTGTGTTGAGTTTCTGGCTTTTTGGTTGGAGGTGCAGTATTTCCATGTCTGTGTTGATGTCAACCACACCTACAGAGACATCAACACAGACATGGAAATACTGCACCTCCAACCAAAAAGCCAGAAACTCAACACACTAGAACAATATGATATATACAGACACACGAAAACATACCCCAACGATATTATCAACACACAACTCAATTTGAAAACAAATACTCTCTTTGACTCTACACTACGAACGCACCCTCACAGGAAACAAGAGGCGCCAAGACTAACAACGACCAGTTCTGAAGATGACCCAAAAGAGGTCGAAACATGTTAACAAGGTACGTTAAAATTTAACACAAGAAAGTCTCATCATACATATTTCGAAGTGATACAGTGTTAAAAATTGTGTAATCAAGATGTATAAAAAAGATTTAGCACAATTGCTTACAATAGAATTATTATATGCCTAACAAATAAAGCCAGGGTACCATTAACTCAATTAAAAAAAAAAATGGACAAGGGAAGTTTTGGAAAGAACCACCTCATATAAGATATGAGGGTGAAAGAAACTTTTTGAGATCTGGAACTATACAAGGAACGAAAAAAAAATTTAGGAATTTTGGAGCACACATGAGATTGCAAAACTTCTCTTCCCCAGTAAAAATTTAAATCTGAATGTAGATGATATTATGTATTGCTTCATACATGATGATATTTGTATTCTCAGATATCTGTCATCAAGTATTGGATCTGTACTCACAACCCCAGACGTCGTCGTCTCCTGATTCTCCTCCACTGATGCCTTCAACCCGGTCACCAACAGTGAAAAAGGAAAGAATGCCTCAGCCAATCTCTCCAGTAGTGTTACAGCTCTCGCCAGTGCCGTCAGGTATGGTGACCACGTGAAGCCTTACTCGAGTGAAAATCTGCGTGAACACAATATCAAATGCTGCCATAGTGTAACCCATGGCGCGTACTTAGCAATATTAGGTAATGTATCATGTACAGGTTCCCATGTCTTGAAGATAACATTGTAAGTGATTCCAAAATTAAAGTGAGTTTAAGAACTAAGAGTCAGATCCCAGTGAACTGTGGACAAAGTGTTAGGGCAGGTTTTTACATGGCACTCCTATCATATCATCACTCTACGGGTCATATTCGTAGACGAGACTTTGGATCAAAGTTGACTTTGGAAAGTACAAAGTCACCATTTTCCTATTCACAGTCGACACTTTGAGGAAAGTAAACTTCAATCATAACGAATAGAAAGAAGTAGTGGTCGCACTCTGTTAATTCAAACGGCCGATACCACGCGGCGCTAGTGCAGAGTTCGCTCAGTCTGTTCCGTGTGTAAGTACGTAAATACATTTAACGAAAGTTGCACTGTTTACCTTTCGCTCCATATACGTACGTAACTGGCATTGTACTTACAACATTAAGACTATTTGAAAGAAAAACACATTCATATACATCACACTGTAAAACAAATAATAGTTTAATATATAAAACTTAACTTAGCGCTGCTTGTAGGCATGCAATATGTACTCACCAACAGTTACTTGTCCGACACTTTGGAGAATTTACGAGATTATTTGGCGGCTCTCGGAGCTTGGAGTTCTCGTCGGATTTGTTTCGTCCGGAAGAAGAACCGACATTTCATATAGTGAAAAATTAGTTTCGGTATGATATCCATGGCATGATCCAAGCAGCATCCTGTTCCCGGTGGCTGAATTACAATTGAGGTAATACTGTCTATGCACTCGTGAAATATGTCGCCCCACATTCCATCGCTCAATTTTTCTTTTATTGTCTGTTCTGGTTGCATAAGCAAATGAAACACGCACGCCCTACAACCCGGAACAAAACACGAAGGCATTGCTTCAAATATAACACGACAAAAACATAATAATCTCGTCCTTTAATAAATAAATCGTGAGAGCTACTCACTTGTCACTCATGTACGAATAATTGCAGATTAGTGTATTGGCACTTAAAGTATTTAACGCACTTAATTACACTAAAAAAGCAAACGAAATGAACGAACACTCTACTGCTTCTTTTATGGATATTCGCTTCCAACTGAGCAATACCGATCGCAGCGCCACTAATTCTCTTGGTCACCGTCGACAATGCTGAACAGATAGGAGTGCGCACACTTCTTCTTTCTATTCGTTATGCTTGAATCGTAACTTTACTTCGAAGTCGCCGAAAATCTAGACTTTGACTTTGACTTTCGTTTGTGAACAACAGGAAAGTGACTGATATTTGGGAAATTGTTGAACTTGCCGAGAATATTGAAGACATCCAGGAGATTATTAAAGCTGCTCGTGTTCCTTAGAGTATTATTATAGATTATAAATTCAAAAAGGTACAGATTTGATAAACAGACAGTATTAAATATTCCATGTGAACTTAGGAAGAGTGCCACAGGCACGCCAGAAACACTCCACTGACTAGTGGGAAGGTTATATTTCTCAGTTAGGTATGGGATGCAGGACTCATAAATGGATTTCTTCTCCACATCAACGTGTTGTGCCTGCAGGGATCCCTCTCAAACCGGATTGTAGGATCAAGAATGATTCCCTTAGATTGAGTCCTGTGGATGGCTACATTATCTGTTCTTCTGTTCGAATCTAAGGATGAAACGCAGTGGATCTCCTCGTGTACTTCCCATCCACGACGCTTGAGGACATCAGCAATACCGGTCCTGGCCTTAGGGTGTCGATTGTTGCGTAGCAGCTCCGTTTTTAGACAGAATCCCAACACGTGACCAAGAGTTTCCGTCTCGTTGCAGCCGGGATGGCGACAACGGGTTGTGTTGAAAGCTTCTCATGTTCCTTAACGTATTATTATAGATTATAAATTCAAAACAAGGTGCAGATTTGATAAACAGACAGTATTAAATATCCTCGTCATGTTTCAACTTTCATTGATGAATAATCAAAGAGGATTATCTGTTCCACCAATAAATAATACAACTTATTTCATCGCGATTTTACGCTATAGGTAAGGATTAATAGCTTAATATTGATTCATACTATTTAATTCTATAGAGGATAGGTTATGCAGTTGGAAATGCAGTTAATTTATAATCCTTGCGGTCATCATAATAATGTTTTCTGCATATTGATTTCAGATAATTTTTAAGTAGTTTCTGTAAACATGCAGGGATAACTGCCAACTGTCAGCAGGATAATATGTCTCTTTCATAGTCTGTCATTGGTGGAATCTCATCTTCCATATCTTCACAACAAAATTATTTTACAATGAACAGGGCTTAATGTGAAACTAATGTAACTACAATAGATGTTTTATTCACAACAAAATTCTTAACAGGCAATACTATTTCAGATAAACTATACCATCATGTTTTGTAGTTATGAACTGTGTTATATACAAGACTGTTCGAACTGAGTTACGATTGTTTGTGGCCAGGTAGAAGAACAAATTATTATCGATTGGTGTAAAGACCTAAAAATGTCAATTTTTATATGGTACTTACGTTAGTTTCACAATAAACCCTCGAATAATATTCTTATGTAAAGCTGCAAGAACTACTGTATTAACAACTGCTTAACATGTACCGATGTTCAATTGTTTCATTGATTTGTAACTCAAAAGATGGCTTTGATTTTGGCAATGCCTACTCTATTTCAACTATCTATTAATTTAATTCGTTTAGAAGGCAGTGATTTTGATTGCCAACATTAGAACAAGATCGTCAAATCTCGACTTACCAAAGTCAAAGTCTCAGAAGTATTGTCTATGAATAGGACTTTTAACAAAGTTAAACTTTACTACGAAAGTCGACTTTGGGAAGTCTTCCTCCAAAGTCTCGTTTATGAATACGGCCCTACAATGTCTCCATTAGTAATAATGATATCATCATTATCATTCTTGGTATAGAGTTACTGTAGGCAGTGTTTAAGATAGCAGCAATCAACAGTTTTGGTGAATGTTCGAAGCAGGGGATGCTTGATACAGTGGTTAGTCGGTATCGGCCTGCTATTGCTTCCCGGTTTAAAAATTGATATTTATATTTTGGGATGGGAAAAAGCCATTCATTTTACTGCATTTGGTTTCCTTATAGATGATGTAATATTAAATAATCTTACACTAGATGACAAACGAACAATCTCTGCTGTAAACAAAGTGCAGTGTAGAAATTTTGTCTGTCTCCAGTGGCAGGTATTTGACTCCTACTTTATTTTGTTTCTTGTTTTTCGCAACAAACTTATTGTGTCCATAATGTAGTAGGCTACATTTTAATATATGTTCGGCATTGATGTTAGAGATAAGCTCTTTACATATTCCAGTTATGAGAGATTAGTATTTTAATGTAATGTACGTTATGTGCTAGGCAATCATACCCCATATAAATTTTTCAGTTTTAGAGTTCCTCCCCCAGGGTTCTGAAATGTGAATGACTACAATCAATATACAGTAGAACCTCGATTATCCTTGTAATGAAAGGGACAGTTTAATCGAAAAAGATGATTAATCCAGTCTGTTTGTTCTTATCTTCGTTTTACGTTCTTTTAAAGTAGTCCGTGTTTTTCTCTGAACTTTAGTATCGGCAATTTTATTTTTCTAATCTCCATTCTAATTCTCCGAAATAAAACAATGTCCAGGAATGAAGTGTCATCTTTTTCTTCCAAAAACGTCATGAGGCATTCTGCCGATTCAAGCGCAATTTGTAGTGGAGTACGTGAGTCAGGATATAGAGTGTTAGTTGGGAGGTCGAAAAATTAGAAATTGAAAACAACAAATCCATAAATTTTCTAAGACATCACAATAACAAAAGTAGACAATACATTCAAAGTATACAGAAAACCAACAACAACACACATACACAACACATCCAACCACCCCACACAACACAAACAAGCTGCATTCCGAACAATGGTACACAGACTACTCAACATACCAATGAACCAGCAGGATTACAACGAAGAGCTAAACACAATCAAATACATAGCACAAGAAAACGGATACAACCCCAACATAAATAGACAACATAATACGAAAGACAAAACAAAAGCACAAAAAACAGAAGAATACAACACAACACAAGAACACAAAAAATACATCACACTAACATACGAAAACAAAAACACACACACAATTGCAATCTCATTCAAGAAATTAAATTACAACATCGCATACAGAACAAATAACACTCTACAAAAACATCTCAACACACAAACAACACAAACAAACACATACAACCACACAGATGTATACAAACTCAAATGTAACACCTGCAACAACTTCTACATAGGACAGACAGGCAGATCGTTTCAAACACGTTACAAAGAACACATCACAGCCATAACAAAAATTACAAAACACCTCCACATATGCAGAACACATCACAAATGCCAACCACATCTACAGAGACATCAACACAGACATGGAAATACTACACATCCAACCAAAAAGCCAGAAACTTAACACACTAGAACAATATGAAATATACAGACACACAAAAACACACCCCAACGATATTCTCAACACACAACTCAATTTCAAAACACATACACTCTTTGACTCTACACTACGAACACACCCTCACAGGAAACAAGAGGCGCCAAGACCAACAACGACCAGTTCCGAAGATGACTGAAAATAGGTCGAAACATGTTAACAAGGTACGTTAAATATTTAACACAAGAAAGTTCTTATCATACATATTCCGGAAGGAAAAAAAAGACCTTTGGGGAGGCCGACATGTAGATGGGAGGATAATACTAAAATGGATTTGAGGGATGTGGGATATGATGATAGAGACTGGATTAATCTTGCTCAGGATAGGGACTGATGGCGGCTTATGTGAAGGTGTCATTAAACCTCTGGGTTCTCTAAAAGCTGAGCGTGTGTGCGCGGGTATGCAAGTCAGGCATCATTGGATAATCCAGTGATCAGTTAATCGAGAGATGGATAATCGAGTTTACTGTATATCAGTACAGCAATTCACTATTTCGTTTATTTCTTCCTACCTATGTTTATCTAGTAACTTTATACTGCAGTATATAGTTCGGCTGTTTTGTGTTTTGGTCAATTTTGAGACCTGTTTTTGAGCCAGAAAATCTATCATTCATTGCTTAGAAGTCTTACATGAGATGGAATGCATTGTAAAATTACTTTAACTTTGCGAAAGCATTTATAATTTTATGCTCGACCATGCCGAAATGTAGTAATTATACACCTGGTAGCAGCCCTTTAATGGACCTCATTAAAGTTCAGGTGTTCCACCAATCAGAAAATACCATTGTAGCAATATGAAAGCGCAAGTATCGATTTTTCTCGGATATGCAATCGAAAGACAACTAGTGCGAGATTAGACAATATTAAACTCAGTCGAAAAAAACAACACACAAATTAACATCAATTCACAGTCATCTTCCAGCCTTTCACAAAGCACATTCCCGCAAATTCATTTCACCAATTGCCGGAAAAAATTAATATGGTCGAGCATAAAAAGTCGTATGAAACTTGACTATAATGGCAATTAAGACGCTCGTATGAAAATTATGAAACTCGCTTGCGCTCGTTTCATAAACATACTCACGTCTTAATTACTACCATTATAGGCTCGTTGCATAATGTACTATTCTGGCTTTCTAAAATTCATTATTTTTGTTGTGTTATTTTACAAGACTGCTATTTCTTTTGTTTTTCTGTTGCATAGTCACTCATAAGACTTCTGTATCAACTGTACGAAATAAAAATCCAGCACATTTTATAGTTCTGAAAACATTAAAGTAGAATATGTATAAAAAAGATCAGATTGTAGATTAACGTATTTTAATTAACGGTTCATAATTTTAATTAATGAAAAATGTAATAAACTACTGAAAGGAAATCTTTAGTAATAATGTTTGAGCAGGTGTGCTGGTGCATCAGTGAAAAGGAATGTACGAAGAGGTAATATTAATTTGGAATATGTATGGTGAGACTTTCTGTGTTAAATTTCAATGTACCTCGTTTACATGTTTCGACCTACTTATGGGTCATCTTCAGAACTAGTCGTTGTTGGTCTTGGTGCCACTTGTTCTGTTTTCTGTGAGGGTGTGTTCCTGTGGTATACTGTAGAGTCAAAGAGTGTGTGTGTTTTGAAGTTGAGTTGTGTGTTGAGAATATCATTGGGGTGTGTTTTCGTGTGTCTGTATATTTCATATTGTTGTAGTGTGTTTAGTTTCTGGCTTTTTGGTTGGATGTGTAGTATTTCCATGTCTGTGTTGATGTTTCTGTGGGTGTGGTTAGCATTTGTGATGTGTTCTGCATATGTGGAGGTGTTTTGTAATTTTGTTATGGCTGTGATGTGTTCTTTGCAACGTGTTTGAAACGATCTGCCTGTCTGTCCTATGTAGAAGTTGTTGCAGGTGTTACATTTGAGTTTGTATACGCCTGTTTGGTTGTATTTGTGTTGTTTGTGTGTGGAGATGTTTTTGTAGAGTGTTGCAATCTTATTGAAGAAATTAAATTACAACATCGCATACAGAACAAATAACACTCTACAAAAACATCTCAACACACAAACAACACAAACAAACAAATACAACCACACAGGCGTATACAAACTCAAATGTAACACCTGCAACAACTTCTACATAGGACAGACAGGCAGATCGTTTCAAACACATTACAAAGAACACATCACAGCCATAACAAAATTACAAAACACCTCCACATATGCAGAACACATCACAAATGCTAACCACACCCACAGAGACATCAACACAGACATGGAAATACTGCACATCCAACCAAAAAGCCAGAAACTAAACACACTACAACAATATGAAATATACAGACACACAAAAACACACCCCAACGAAATTCTCAACACACAACTCAACTTCAAAACACACACGCTCTTTGACTCTACAGTATACCACAGGAACACACCTTCACAGACAACAGAACAAGTGGCGCCAAGACCAACAACGACCAGTTCTGAAGATGACCCATAAATAGGTCGAAACAGGGAAACGAGGTACGTTGAAATTTAACACAGGAAAGTCTTACCATACATATTCCGAAGTGATATAGTGTTGAAAGTTGTGTAATCAAGATGTATAATATTAATTGATGCATGACTATGAATTCCTTTCACAGTTATTGTATGTAGGTAATTTTTAAATAAAAGAAAGTATTCCCATAGCAATGACAATATTATTGTTTGTGTAATGATTTCAGATAATAAGCAACTCCACCATTCAGTAACTTTGTTATTAACATTACGAGAAAGGCTCAGTTCTCACGTACAGAAATTCCATTTATTGGATTTCTTTATTTACAGCTATTCCTGTAAAAGTGAGTAAGGACACTAAGCAGCACTCGGTGCCGAGCAATGGAGAAGATAAGGGTGACACGCCGGTAGCCAAGGGTTCGGGTTCTGAGGTGGCCAATCATTATCAATATGGCGCATATTCACACTCGTCAATGACCCCGACTTTCCCACCTACGTACACGACACCGCTGCCTGTGTCGGTGGCACCTCCGGCCCCCGCTCCCAATACTTCTGCTCCCCCACCCACTGTGCAGCCGAACCCACACGTTTCAGGTCCAAATGCAGCCTCAGGGTCATATAACACGTACCCACCTCAGTACTCCACATCCCAGTATTACCAAGGATCGTCTGGTCCTCCCAGTCGACCATATTACCCTCCTCCTGGAGGACCAAGTTAACATTGCCATAAATAACTGAAACTTGTTTTAACAGGGTTACACAAGTCTGAAATTCCATCTTTTTGTTACTGTATTTGCTTCCATAATGTTTTATTCTTCATCTACGACAATTTCAGAGTAAAATTTCTTTGTTTCTTAAATGTTTGTTTATGGATATGTTAATACAAAGAAGAAAACACTAAAGGCTCATTCACAATGAAAATTAAACATAACGTAAACTTTAACTTAACGTTACGGTAAAATCAAGAAGTCATACCATCATTCACGATGGGAACATAAACATAACAGCAAACATACTTGGTAACCATGGAAACATAACAATGACGTCATTTCCTCATATTCTGTCGTATACTTCAGCGCTCCACGATTGTGTTCTGTTTGCAAATCACGTAAGCATAAGCATGAAAGTTTGGAGTTTGCAAACTTTCATGTTAACGTCTTATGGTAATATTTATGTCAATGCTTATGTGAATCATTGTGAATGATCCCATTTGGTAGCCTGGGCGCAAACTTCTGTGTTTATGTTATGGTTATGTTTAATTTTCATTGTGAATGGGCCTTAAGATGTACCCAGTATAATATTATGTTTACGTTGTAATGTACAGTGTAATATTTTGTTTATGTTGTAATGAAATTCATAATGAAAATCTGATCATCACTAATGACAAGTCTATTATTTTGATTATCATTAAAGAGAGAGATATTATGATACCTGGTAGAACACTGTGGGGTGATATGTGGATTTAAAAAGATAAAATGTGAAATTTCATTATCGTGAAAAAGATATAGAACACGTTGATTGTTTCACTTCTGAATAAACTGTTAAAACATTAAAATATAGAAATTATATTATTATTATTATTATTATTATTATTATTATTATTATTATTATTATTATTATTATTATTATTACTACTACTACTACTACTACTGCCACCAGCACCACTACTACTACCATTATAAAAGTAAGAATTATTTTTAGTCAATAAAATGAAAAATTAAACATTATGTGAGTAAATACGGAAGTGAATATTCTTGTTGATAATAACAGGATGTTTTTGTGATATTTATGTGTAGTAATTCATCAGCAAGATTTGAAAAAATAGTGGGAAAATAAGAATATGTATGAAATACAAGACAATTTTTATACTTAGACTTCAAAAACATATTCTGTGTTGTAAAAAGGTACACAACAAATTTATGTTAAAGTAATAAACTCTTTCTTTAACTTATTAACTACGTATTTCTCATCATTGTTACTGGATTCCTCTGCCCAACTCAACTTAACCCATCTCCATCTCGGGTCTAAGAGCACTGCGATCTAAACTCAGTTTATTTCAGTTAGTCTCTCCAATATCCGTGTTAGGGTTGCCACCTCTCAGGTTTTGAAACCTCATCTCAGAGTTCAACTATAATTTCTTCGGATAAATTTGCATTGTTTAACCCTTAAGCAGTCACGCCTAACTTTGTAACATTTAAGAGTCGTGCAAGGTATTACTGACTTCCCAGATATAATGGGTACTTATAGCCTATTTTTTTTAGTGAACAATTATAATACCGCTCTTTTTTATTTATATACCTATATGAAATACTTTAGTATCTATCACAGTGTTGTCCACACCTGTGGAGTAACGGTCAGCGCGTCTGACCGCGAAACCAGGTGGCCCGGGTTAGATTCCCAGTCGGGGCAAGTTACCTGGTTGAGGTTTTTTCTGGGGTTTTCCCTCAACCCAAGATGAGCAAATGCTGGGTAACTTTCGGTGCTGGACCCCGGACTCATTTCACCGGCATTATCACCTTCATCTCATTCAGATGCTAAATAACCTAAGCTGTTGATATAGTGTCGTAAAATAACCTACTAAAATAAAAAATATCACAATGTTATAATTAATGTACAGTAATGGTAATCTGGGACTACCTTGGAATTTACTTTTTGGCCTGAGAAACCTGAAAAAGTCTGGATTTTTTTTAACCTTGAATTATTTACAATTCCTCCATGATTTAACTTTTCCTTTGTCGTAGTGATGGTCTTCCCACCAATATCTTATTTTGGCTTACTGCTGATATGTGACACGTACAGTATACTGCATTGAAATTAAATAAAGTAAAGAAAAGGAACTGTAGAGGGTGGAAGTGGGTGGACAATTCCTTTTCTTTACATTTCATTTACGGTACAGAACTGTCGTGAACTTAAAAAAAAAAAAACTGCCACATTCTTTTATACAAAATAACTTCGGGGGAGAAAACAGAATTATCCTGGAAATACAAAATCATTATCAGACACTCTATATATATTTTGTCGTATCCCTCTACAATCGATTGCCTTATTGTTTTTATCATGTTTTCTACTTCGTTTACATTAAAAAATATAAACCCTATTTCCCCACGTATTTTGCACACCTTATTTTAACGATTATTTTGGAATTTGTTTTTGCTCCACACATGCCGCCAACATTAAGTACAGTTATGAGATCTGTTTTCCGTTAAATATTGATTTTACTGCTTTTAATAGGTAGCTGGGCAGTTGGCATCACAACATGAAATTTTATCAAGGGCACATCGATCAACTATCAGTTGATTACCTACTATGATCTCATTAATTACACTATTAAATACATTATGATATATACAATATATTCACTATGATTACAATACTTCTGTTAAAACTGAAATAAATGTGACAAAACTTCCATATTCTCAATCATACTAAACTATTTCCAACTAAAGATTGAAGTAGACACAAACAAAACCGAAATGTACTACTCCGCAATCGCAAGCTAGCTACCAAAGCAGCCACCAGGGCGCATTATTTTCAGCACGTGAGCACGCAGGGCAGCCACCGTCTGATATATTGCAGATATTTCAACTCATTCATTGAACTAACCCGTAAAATGCTCGCAGAGGGTTAATATTTATTATTTCTCTACTGGGAATAGTGGATTTTAATTTTCTGTAGATTCGTGATTAAATGTTATTCTTTGAAGAGTGGAGAATTTCCTTAATTCTACAGAAATTTATTTGAGGTTGACAACACTGAATCTCGCACTGTGTTATACCAGCTGTGCTGATGTGCTCTGTGAAGCTGCAAATCACCTTGGGAGGGATTTAATGCCTATTACGCATGCGCGTTGCCATAATACAAGTTACAATGATTTAACACGCAATGTCTGAAACTACTAATATAAACATGTTGTTTAAATCGTAAGAAAGTGTTCTTATAAGCATGTTTAATTCAATCGTATTCCATGTATATTATACATTTTATTATTTTAGAAGGAACTATTTCAAATATAAGAAGATGACAAGCATGAGTTTGGAGGCGTTGTGCGTCCAATAGCCAATCAGGAACCATTATGCCATGTGCATTTATTTACGTTTACTTCAATCTTTAGCTGGAAAGAGAGTAGAATAAAACCTAGATCAAGCCCTCCACTAAAAACATCCGCATATTTTACATACCCCAATTTTTCAGTGGCCAAAAAATTTAAAAGAAAATGAACAAAATACGCGAAGAAATGCGATGTCACTACTGTTTCATTAACCATTATTTGTGTAAAGAATAGTAACAAAGTAATTTTGAGAAAATAGATATTATATTATGCTATTTTTTAAAAACTTAAAATAAATTCAAATGCTGTATGAAGTAACAAACCGATGAAAAGTGAATACCAACAAAATCTGTTGATTAGTTCACAAGGAATAGCTATGTATGGTGGAAGGATACAAGGTAGTATGTCAAAAACTATTTCTCTAACATCAGGGAGGGTGGAAATGTATCAAAATCTCGAAATAAGATTTTTATAAAACCATAATACTGTCTATTTATTTCATGTCATAAAAAATAAAAATAGCGCAACAAGCTGTGAACAAAATAAAATTGGTTTATGGTTTCAGAAACAATAAGTGGGAAAGATACGAAAGTTACACAAGTTTATAAGACAGAAATAAATACCATTATCTTCAACATAAAAATGAAATATAATTTGAATATTACCAATATTTTTCACGTTACAAGTGCTTTAAAAGGAGATAATAATAATAATGGCACTGGGCTCTTGTATTGCTTAGTTTTCTGAACTCAAACTACATTGTGAGCCATGGTAGCTATCAGATCATTCATAATATCATTGAGATTACATGAGGAAACCTCTCTTATTCTGCAAATCTAGTCTTTCAGGTAAAGCTCCCTGTAAAGCAGATTTGAATAATTTCAAGGGAAAAATTGTTCCGGGGCCGGGTATCGATCCCGGGACCTCTGGTTGAACGTATCAGCACTCTCCCAACTGAGCTACCCAGGAACTGCACCCGACACCGTCTCAACTTTTCCCTTTATATCCACACAACTCGCGTGAGTTGACGAAACGCCAGAGACCCACATCGAGTGCACACAATCTCTGTGTGACTTGGAATTGTGGTTTTCTGTTAACGTACACAGTAACGTATATATTATGCAAATCTAGTCTTTCAGGTAAAGCTCCCTGTAAAGCAGATTTGAATAATTTCAAGGGAAAAATTGCTCCGGGGCCGGGTGGTGATTCGTCAGCCCACGCGAGTTGTGTGGATATAAAGGGAAAAGTTGAGACGGTGTCGGGTGGAGTTCCCGGGTAGCTCAGTTGGCAGAGTGCTGGTACGTTCAACCAGAGGTCCCGGGATCGATACCCGGCCCCGGAACAATTTTTCCCTTGAAATTACTCTCTTATTCTCTTCACAATTAATTACTGGTCACTTTCGCAGTAAAATTGTTTTTCTCATAACGAATTAATACAAATATAGTAAAATCCCTCGTATCCGGCACCCAAATAACCGGCAGTACTAAAACAACAGTACTTTTGGCTAGGCCAAAAAAAAAAAAAGTCATTCATGAGAAAAGGAAGAGTTGAACGAAGATTTGAATGATTTTCGTGGATTGCACATGCTGCATATTGTGTTTACTCTTTACATTGTTCACAGGTGAAAAGAGACAGAAAATCCCGTTATGTCCCTGGAGTAGATCAGGTAATGTAGGTAAGTTGCCGCTTGGGCCTTGCAAATAATGCACAGAGACGATATCTTTCAATTTACCACTTGAACTCACCCATTTGGAGGAGGTGTTGGATGAGTCTAAATAGAAAAGTGTGAAATTCTCTGTTCTACAGCACATAAAAGTTTCATTTGTGTGATAGATAGCATCATGGCTATTACTGCTGAGAACAAGAACATCTTCACACTGAAGCAAAAGCTTGAATTACTCGAGAAAATGGAGAGAGGAGTTAGTAGATCCAAATTAATGGACGAATATAAAGTTGGAAGTTCAACTTTATCAATCAGTCTTCTTAACGATATAAAGAAACAAGACAGTCAACTCCAGCGATCCATAAGTAACAATGAATCTACAAAAGTTGCGGAAAATCGGAAAACTGTACATCAGTCCCATTGTGAAGAATTAGATCGTGTTGAATATGAATGGTTCGCAATTAAAAGATCTGAGGGAATGTGCATTTCTGGGCTGATGCTACAAGAAAAAGCCAAGGAATTGCACCAGAAAATGAAACTGAAAGGTAAGTGTGTGGATTTTCTGTTAGGTGACTTAACATATTCAAAGAGAGACATGGAATCCGAAAACTACTGGGTGTTCATTTGAAAGTGTGTCATGACGTCACTGTTGATGAGTCAGCGATTTGAGTTTCAGCTTTTATGTCAGAGAAGTTGCCTATTATTCAAGGCGTTCAATCTGAACTTGAGAACGTGTACGGTATAACTTGAACGCCGTAGCAACAGATGGCGGTCTCTACGGTTTGTGTGCTACCATAACCTCTTTCGAACTGTGTTTTGCGCCGGCAAGTCGTACGCAGGGTATCTGTTATCATCGGTTGCGTACGGTAACTTTCCACAACACAAATCAAATGCTCCGTGTCCATGTTGACCGTCGAAGGTAATGTCAACAAATACGTAAGTAATCGTCTTAACCCTCTCCCCATATCTCGACAGTAAGAAAAAAACTCACCTCAGTACATGTTTCGAAACAGTTCACATTCCTGCCACTACCGGCGTCACCGTACGTATCAGTAAGTACTCTTCAGAATGAACGCCGTTCTTGCCAGGCAACTTTTCTGGCACGTAGGTAATACACCTCTGCGGAAGTGTAGGAAGATTGAATTCTCTAGGCTCATCGGCTAGTCACATGACGGCATACAGCGAGCCATGACACACTTTGAACTGAACACCCAGTAGATGTGTCCAGTGAACAAAGGAGTGCCAACTAAGTGTCCACAGATCAGTTTATTAATCAGTTTCAGAAAATTGTGTCTGAGAGTAATGTCAGTGCAGAACAATGCCGACAAGAGTGGTTTATTATGGAGGTGTCTTCCTACAACAACACTGGCGTGTGCAACAGAAACCTCGCCTAAGGGCTTCAAACATAACAAATATCGTTCAGTGAATGTTCGAAGTGAAAATTAGTGTATTTCTGTGTTAAGTGATGTGTTTTAATAAAGAAAATCCACACAGTTTTACGTTATTTAGTTATGATCAAGTGACTAAGAAATAAGCTTCATATGGCTGCAGTTTCAACAGGTGGCATCATAAAATACGAACAGGTAATTTGTTAAAATACATATCCAATTATCCGGCAAAATCTCGTATCCGGAACTTTTCTGGTCGCATTGGTGCTGGTTAAGAGGGGTTCTACTGTGGTATAGAAACATTTGAGTTAAATAGCATACTCAACCTAAACGTTGCGAAATTATGTTAAGAAAACTTTGGGAAATTTATTGTTGTATTACATGAAAGGTAAATACATTTTTTGATCATCTGAAGACGAAAACAGCATCTTTTTCATAACCAGAAGAAGATTCTACAATTTTGAAGAGATAACTTTACTGTGACATTTCTGACAATATAATTATACACTTACAAAAAAAAGATTTGTTTCATAAGTCCAACTCAAGTTTACATCCTTGCTGAAACCAAAGTAGTATGTAACATACAGAGCAATTTTTCTCTCTTTGTATTTTAAAAACTAAAACTTACAAGGACGAATTTGATTTTGTCCAATTAAAGAAAGAACTCACCATACCATACTCATTTGAAGACTTTATTAACAAATGCCTATATCATTTTGGGAGTTTAAATAAAAAGTAGACAATTAGATAGAGCGCTGTCTGAAGTGTATAAAGCAGGATTACTGAATGTAACTATCTCAAGCACAAAGGCGTCTGTAGAAAGTTGGTTCCTGTGCTGAAAATAATTTATAACACACTGAAGGTGTGCTAAGGGTCAGGCTTGGCAATTCTGTCGAAAGAAAGGGATGTTCTTTAGCAGTTAAGGAGTGCATGTAAGTTCTAGGATGCTGTCATCACAGAATTCAAAAAGCAAGAAAAAAGTATGAAATTTACATATCAGTACATTACCGAAGTAGAAAAGCTATCATTTCTATTACTACTGGTAGTGTGTGTATCAGGCATTACATTCGACAAGTGTTTTATTTTAATGAATCATGTTTTGTCACTTAACTGTACAGTATTTACTTCTCACCTCAATAATTCTCTCTAATTTTCTAAACAATGTCGAACACTATACCTGTTGCCACACACCACTGTTTGAAATACTGGGGGACTTTGCAAAAGTAATCCATTCTAAAAATATTCCATTTAATACTGAAAACTGTTTTGAATAAAAATGAAATTATTACTGTTGTAATAAATTAAGTTGTATATTATTTCAAAGAGAAATAAATATACTTGAATAATACGTCTTTCATAAGTCTGTGAAACATTTTAGAAATTAATCACAAATAAACTATGCAACGGATGATAATTCTTATGCCAATATAGTGAGAAACTCTCCAAGTATTTTTAAAGGAAAAACTCGCTCTCATAGTTGCCGTAGTTTGCCGTTAGGAGACAGTAGTAGCAAATATGGCGTTCAGTAAACATTAACAGTCATTCTGTGTGATGCCTCGTCCATTATAACTGTACAGCAATGATTAAGAGCAGGATTCCAGAAGGCAGCATCTATTTAAAACAGTATCAAGAAATGGTATGAGAAATTACATGAACATGTTGGAAAACTGCTGATGCCTCAGCTGAATGAAGACAGGGATAATGATTACTTCTTTCAACAAGGCAACTGTCTGGCTCACTACCACAAACACGTGCAAAGGTATCTCAATCAAAACTTGCAATAACGCATAGAATGCACAGAACAAGAAGATTACTCGTTAATGTCGTGGCCACCACGATCCCCGGATTTAATCCCGTGACTTTTTATTCTCGGAGTTTGTGAAGGATACTGTCTTTGTGCCTCTGCTCACCACTGCTGTGGCGTTGGTTGACTGTGATGTGCTGACAAGCACATGTGATTATTATGGATTATCAGTTATCACATAGATGTCTACTGTATCACCAGAGGTGGAAAGATTAAGCACATATGAAATATATAATAATATTTTTTTTTTAGTTGGTTATTTAACGATACTGCATCAACTACTGGGTTATTTAGTGTCGATGAGATTGGTGATAGCGGGATGATATTTGGCGAGATGAGGCCGAGGATTCATCATAGATTACCTTGCATTCACATTACGGGAAAAACCCAACCAGGTAATCAGCCCAAGTGGGGATCAAACCCACGCCCGAACGCAACTTCAGACTGGCAGGCAAGCGCCTTAACCAACTGAGCCACACCGGTGGCTTTCAGTATAATAAAAATTTGGTATCTGTTGCATAGTTTATTTGTGGTGAATTTATAAAATGTTTCAAGGACTTATGAAAGATGGTGTATATGCAACACTTATTATTTCAGGGCTACAGTCACGCTCAAACCTCCTGATGTTTGCAGGTGTGCGATAGCCAATACCGGCAGTGCTACGTTGCAACATATGGGCATGCAGACTCGCCGCTTAGGAAGTCTCAAAATCAAATAACAAGTGCGCTCGGAAAATTGGTATGTTGTAGGGACCCTGCATGTATATATGACGAATGTTTAATGTTTTCTGAACACACAGACACAAAAATCACATTTACCTGCAGAAGTTCCAATTTTATGAGTTAATACATTAAAATCCTTATAAGACACTGTTCAAGGGACCATGTGTAAACTGGGACCACATATTAGGCAGGTATACTAATTTTGACATATCAATCAATCAATTTAGGGCATTTCAAACCTAAGAGGTTTTTAGTCTCATTCACAATATATCGCCATTCGTCTCTGTTCTCTGCATCTTCTTGTCGTCCTCCCACTGTACAAAGATTATCATATACTTGGTCCTGCCAACGGAGACGAGGTCTACCAAGAGGTCTGTACATCTTGGAGAATAGTCGAAAGCTTTTCGTAGAAGAGAGTCTTCATCACGCCGTAGAACGTGTCCACGCCAGCATAGTCTTCGACTTTTTATTAAGGCTATTATGTCCGGATCTTTATAAATATCCCTTAGTTCCCTGTTCTTCAAAATTCTCCATGTGTATTTTCTTGAATGGGACCAAAAATCTTCCTCAAGATTTTGTTCTCAAAAGTAAAAAGGAATTTTGTTGTTTTTTTGTTCATATCCAAGTTTCACAGCAATATAGAAGAGTTGGTAGGATTATTGTTTTATAGCATCTTAATTTTGATAATCTAGAAAGGAGTTTGGAACTTATTTACAATATCTATTAGCATTTTTCTTCATTGAAATACATGATTTGCACTTCGCTTCGCTTCCCGTGTATGAGTAAAAAGTTGTCAGAGAAAGAAGAAAGGAAACCCTTAAGGGGGAGAGAGAAACAGCGGAGTGGAGATCACTCCACCTCTTTCAATATAATATGATGGAGCTATTTCAAATTAAGGGTGTCATTCAATTTATTTTATCACACTGTGCCTTTGTGTTATTTATTAACCCTAATAAAAGTAAAACTATTACAAAAACTGATATAAACTCAGCGAGTATGATTATTTACGTCTGACTCAACTAATTTTTCTATATTTTGTGACTTTTAATTTCATTCGATGCAATCTGATGATAATATTTATTATTATTATTATTATTATTATTATTATTATTATTATTATTAAGATTACTAGATGCCACGCTAAGTGGTAAAAGAAGAGCAGGAAGACCTAAACTACGATGGTTGGATGATGTTCAGGATGATCTAGTTAAAGCAGGAATTAAGAGATGGAGACGGAGAGCCCTAGAGAGGGAAGATTGGGCGGCAATTCTTAAGGAGGTCAAGGCTAAACTAAAAGGGCTGTATGACCACAGATGATGATGATGATGATGATGATGATGGATTATTATTATTATTATTATTATTACCATTATTACTATTATTATTATTATTATTATTATTATTATTTCTCAGGATAGGGACCAATGGCGGGCTTATGTGAGGGCGGCAATGAATCTCTGGGTTCCTTAAAAGCCAGTAAGTAAGTATTATTATTATTATTATTATTATTATTAAGAAGTCTTTTGCATCTCTCTCTATCAAACAAATCTCAGTTAAAGGGTCGCGCTCCACAGTTTTAAAACTACTGCCGCTGAGAGAGACGGAGAGAGTAGTTGTGACGTCGCACTCGCATGTTACTGGTGGTCGCGAAACGTCAGGAGGTTTAAGTGCGACTGTAGTTCATTTCCTTTTAAAAATCAACACTTAAATTAAAAAAGAGATTTAAATAGCTCTTAATTTTTTCTGGACTATATTACTTTCATGTAGTTGTAATACAACACAAGTCATGTACTGTCAATGTGTAAAAACTTTATCTTAAAAAAAAAAATAGTTTTAATACAGTTACTTCATAGCACAGATTCATTATAAATAAACACACTTCTTTTGAGAAATAAATATAGGCTGAAAGAAAATACTAAACTTACGATATAGCTTAAATATCTATATTGTAAGTATACACTCATACTCAAAAACTAATTGCCGCATGATCTGCCTTGCACATGAACAATATGGAAGCGTGTCTTAAGTACAAGCCGCTTTGACAGTTTGAAATACAGTACACAGGTAAATAAATATACATAAAAATTCAGTCAACACTGTAAAAGTCACTCACAATATAACAAAATGATACAATCATGAACAGCAGCAGTATTAGTCACCAACAATCCATCCATTGCTACAATACTGATTCTAAGTTTTAAAGGAATTTATTTTTTTTTAGTATATTACATATTTTAAAAT
Source organism: Periplaneta americana (assembly GCF_040183065.1). Classification (NCBI taxonomy): domain Eukaryota; kingdom Metazoa; phylum Arthropoda; class Insecta; order Blattodea; family Blattidae; genus Periplaneta; species Periplaneta americana. The sequence continues at coordinate 155,283,407 of NC_091130.1, forward strand.
TAATTTTACTGCAGTCAGAAACAATGCATGAATTTCAGTTTCACAATCGTAATCCTTGTAACAAAATACGTAACATCCATACTATAATGATAATACATTCATACCGAAAGAATTTTTTGTGCGAGATCGTGCGTATTTACTTGGTTTCCGCACAAAACCAATCCGTGGTAAGTCTAAAATTCCACATTCAGTATTCCCAACCTAACACACATAACAATTTCCCTCTTCTTACCGCTTAAGTGACATATTCATTTTACTGCTTCAGGCTTTTAACATATTATTTTTAATTATAAATTGGAAACTTACCACTGCAATTTCACCTAAATTGCACTGTTAATTATTGTTTTTAAATATTTGCAAAAATTTAGTAAACTCTACAACTCCACTAAGTTACTGCATTCGTGATGCATGTAACATTAAGGAAGGCGTTTGTTTTAAGTTCGCATTTATAGACTGGGGGGGAAAAAAAAAGACAGACGTATGTCACGGCTTGCTGGAGTATAGTAAACACAGAAAACATTTTAAAGCAACAATGTTGAAGATAGATATTTTTGTTTTGCAAATTTGCCGTCATTGAACAGGAACCAAGATGGAGATTTCATTGCAACTAATTAGAAATTCGTCTTTCAGGTATGTAATGAACGATCTTCGCACAAAATAATGTACGATACACGAGCGGTATGTTTTCTTTCAATTCTCGGAAATTAAAAAAGCTCAACTACGTTTCGCTTTTTCAAACTTTTCCTCGAACATGAAAACTTCAATATACCGCTCTTGTAACGCATATTACTATTGTTTTGAAAAGTACCATTTGATTAATCAAATAATCCTTTCACAGATGAAAAGGATGAAATTTTAATTTAAAAGTAATTAGATACCTTTCGTCTTTCAAAACGTGTTTTTAATGTTTTATTAACATGAACAGTGTTCACGGCTTATACACTGCTTGATGTAGTGGTTAGCATGCTTGACTGCAAAATTTGTGGGCCCACAATCGAATCCTGGATGGGACAAATTATCTAGTTGAGGTTTTTTCCGGGATTTTTCCTCCACTCTTCGAATAAATAGTGGGTAACTCAAACTTATTTCACAGGCATTATCATCATTAGATATGGAAAGCAGCGAAAAACTACCTTGTCTAACATAGTCTGGTAGCTGCCATATTACCAATACAATTGTTATACTGGGTGTTCATTTCAAAGTGTGTCATGACGTCACTGTTGGTGAGTCAGCGATTTGAAGCGAGTTTCAGCTTTTATGTCAGAGAAGTTGCCTATTAATCAAGGCGTTCAATCTGAACTTAAGAACGTGTACGGTATAACTTGAACATCGTAGCAACAGATGGCGGTCTGTACGGTCTGTGTGCTACCATAACCTCTTTCGAACTGTGTTTTGCGCGGCCAAGTCGTACGCAGGGTATTTGTTATCATCGGTTGTGTACAGCAACATTCCACAACACAAATCAAATGCTCCATGTCCATGTTGACTGTCGAAGTTAATGTCAACAAATACGTAAGTAATCGTCTTAACCCTCTCCACATATCCCGACAGTAAGAAAAAAACTCACCTCAGTACGTGTTTCCAAACAGTTCACATTCCTGCCACTGCAGGCGTTACCGTACGTATCGGTAAGTATTCTTCAGAATGAATGCCGTACTTGGTAGGCAACTTCTCTTGCATATAGGTATTACGCCTTTGCGGAGATGTAGGAAGATTGAATTCTCTAGGCTCATCGGCTAGCCACATGACGGCATACAGCGAGCCATGACACACTTTGAACTGAACACCCAGTAGACAAATACACAGTTGGATTGTCAACAGTCGTTCTGGTTAGGCACTTAGACAAGAAGAATAGATCACGGAAGTTTATATGCTCATGTTGTTTGGCGATACATGAACTAAATTGAAATGTCCTGTACAATTCTTTAAAATTTTCATGAAGAGAGCTACAAACCAGTTACTGTAGCAATGCAAGGACTTACATGAACTCAACATGTTAAAAACATAGCAAATCTCATTAAAATATAAAAACATTTAATAATTTATGTTACATTCAAACATAATTACGGAAGTGTAAATATTTATTGCTGTAATTCTCAGTTCTTTAAACAATCTAGCTTTATTTTGTTGAATTATATTCAACACTAACAATTATTATTTTTCACAACAAAACTGTATCATATGTAAATATGATTCTAATGGCAAGGTAATACCAATATTACGATAAAAAATATTATCTATATTCATAACACTGCCTTCAAGAATTTAATTACTCTGTAATTGACTTATTTCAGTAGTCATTAACATGCTCAAATGATGAGTATAAAGTATCAATTTCAATGTGATTCTTTATATTATTTACAGTGCATTACAAGTTTTTACATGTAGCTATATTATTATGCATCACAGTATAAAACATTATATTCAATTCATAAAAAGAGTTTGATTTAAATTTGAACCTTCTGCTTCATTAAAAAAAGAAATTAGCTGCAATTGAACTTGCTATAGCAGTGTGTTTGTTTTGGGTATTTACCTTGTAACAGTACGTTTGTTTTGGGTATTTACCTTGTAACATTAAAAAGAACTGTAATAATTCTAGATAAAAAGAAGTGTAAAGCATGAAATATAAGAACTTTGTTCAGAGCAATGTAATTTCAAAATTAAGTTCCTAATATCTTTCCTTTTAAAGTTTTGGTTCGCAAACTTTTTCTCCCATAAAGGGCACGAAACTTCAAAATAATATTACTTGACTAATTTACTGATGCAGAATGTAATTTATTGCAATAATCCCAGTTTCAATTTATTAACTGTTCTCACTCAAATCACTGCTAAATGTTACTCAAAGAGAAAACTCAGGTGACTAAATCCTTGTTTTCTTGAAAAGAGTAACAGATTTTTTCTAATTCTACTGCAGTCTCACAATTTACAGGGGATCAGATGAGGCGAGAGTGCTTTAAATAGTAGATAAGAAGACTATAAACAAACCTATACTGGGCAACAGTTTGTACCATCAACATCCTTTGGTGTCTCAGCAAAGCGACAACTCGTGGAATATCCAGTTCCTGCATGGAGAAAAATCACTTTTAACACGGAAGAAAAAAAAAATGTAGCTATTCTCTCGTATGTATTCACTTTATCAAAGCAAAGTGAAGCACTAAGAGTTACAATGACATTGAAAGAGCTGTAAATGCAGAAGACATAAGCAAAAATGAAGAAAAGAAAGTATATGAAAGTCACACAATAATACGCAATGGAAATTAACACAAACAAGAGCAATAATATGAATATATTCTGAACTCAGAATAACACAAGATTTTTTTGGAGGAGGGGAGGAATTTAAAAATTCCAAACCAGACAATATGTGAAACAAAATTCAGAGAAAGTTGGAAAATTGTTCTATTCAAATGGATGCATCCTATGAAATTTCACAGAAAGGAAAAGCTTTAATTACTAACAGAAGTAATTGTAGATTCCTATGGCCACCATGCCTTAAGTTGTGTCATGAGTAAGGGGCGTCTCTCTCGTCATTCATCGCTCAATGACATCATTAAAAGAACATTAACATCCTCAGGGGTTTCATGCATCTTAGAACCTTCTGGGATCAGCCGTTCAGACGGCAAGAGACCCGATGGTCTGACTCTAGTCCCGTGGCGTGTAGGCAAATCCTTAATTAGGGATTCCACATGTGTGGATACACTGGCCCCTTCCCATCTGTCTTCAACCTCTGACACCAGGATCTGCAGCAGAAAGTGTCGCTGTCAGTAAACGCCATAAATATAAACATCTTGCAGATAATTATATTTTTGTCCCTTTTGCGGTTGAAATGTTTTGATCATGATGTAGTGAAGCCAAAGCTCTCATCTCCACCATAGGCAGAAGTTTAGTGCAGCTTTCTGGAGACCCTCAAAGCACTCAATATCTACGTCAGCGAATTGGAATCGCCATTCAGTGTGGTAATGCTACAAGTATTCTGGCGTCCTTCCCCGAGTCCTCTTATTTAGATGAGATTTTCTTCTTTTAATTATTCAATTTATTTGTATTTTTTTTTAACAGAAGTTATTTATTTCAAATGTTAACATACAGAATATTCAGCAAGAGACGAAAGTAGAGTACAAACAACAGAAGTTAAAGTTCTGAGAACATACAAATGACTGCATAAAGAAACAGGATGAAAAAAAAACATACAGTGAGGAAAAGCTTGAATATGGTTAAACCGACAGGAAATATTAAATGGATTAAAATATGTTAAAAGAGTGAAAGGAGACAAGATCCCAAGTTAGCTTCAGAAATGAAACAAAAGTAGAAGAGATGTATTGGAAGACCAAGGACAAGTTGGATACAAGTTAAAACAGACAGAGAAAGTAAAGGGAGGAATGTTTACAGTAAGGGAAATAGAAATGCACGGGCAGAGACAGAAATTAGAATAGGATTTTCTTACAATCTCATGTTTGAATTACCGTACGTTTTCAGAAACAATGCTGTAACATAAAATAAAGAAAGTATAGCTCATTAAAACTTTTCAGGGAATCTAACATGCCTTCCAATCCTTGTAGTGACAACTGGATGCTGATTGTTCGTAATGTCAGTAATATTAGAAATAATTTCCTCACTGTCTAAGGCTCGACTCTCGGAATCAGTTCAGCAGACCATAGTACCAGTCTAGTATATACAGTCACGAAGCTCAATACTTCATAAATATGCATCCATTGATAGTTGCTAACCACCAGGATAGCTACTATCGCTGCATCACAGATCCTTTCCCTAGCAGACGATAAAATGTATTGTAATTTCAATATCGTGTTCTTGTGAAAAAAATTAACACCTTCCTTCCACCATTGAAATATGAAATACATAAGGTTTATGTATTATTTTCATAAAGTATATATTATATTTTATAAACTCACCTTCCTGGATCTTTTGGAAGAAGGATAACTCTGACCTTTTTTTCTTACAATTTACAGCACTACAAACGTCTTCTTGTTCCATATTATTTCTGTACTAAAATTGTTATACTTTAGCTTCATTCTTGCATATCATTATGAAATTCTTATCTAAAGGTATAGATGCATTCATAAATAACAGGTTTTATTCCTTTTGTTTTCGATTACTATATCTCGTTTACTAACTAAAGATACAGTCACACACCACTACTTTTGCTGCACAACTTTTCTACCGCAGCTGCAAAAGTTGCGTGTCGGGTTCACATGTAAACCAAAAGTAGTGCGCTGCACGCTACTTTTCGTGCTGTGCAACCCGAGTGCTGCAAAAGTTGCAACTGGAGGTTGCAAATCTGTTCACACACAAGGCGCTACTTTTGCAGCCGCAGTCATGCTGCAGGTTTCCATCTCCGTGTTGACTTCTCAATATACATTTTGTGGTTATGTTCGCATTAGAATGTCAGATTATGAAACCCATGCTATAGCTTACTTATCTAATATTTGCTTTTCTGTCCTAACTAGTATTCAGAAATTGACATTATTTTTATTATAAAGCTATTAAAAAACGCCTATATACTTAAATGATATCCAACAGCATATTCTCGTATCAATGTTAGCAACTCTCCTGTTTGAAACTACACTACGGAAAATTAAAAAAATGAATTATATCATCAGCAAATATATTCTGTGTTATACATTTAGTAACTGTTACAAATCATTTATTTTCATCACATCAAATATTAAAATATATCCTAACAATAAAAGTATCATTGGCACATTTGGGTGGCAACACTGGTCGCAACTGCTGCAAAAATTTTAACAAAACCAATATCAAGAATGCGGAGAATCCTGTTCACACATCGCTACTTTTAAGTTGCGCGCAGCATGAAAAAGTAGTGGGCAGCAGTTTTGGTAGCCGTTACTTTTCAGGTTGCACTGTTGTTCATGCCTCGCAGTATGAGAGTTGTGCAGTATTTTGAACTGAAGCACTGCAAAAGTAGTGAAGTGTGACTGTACCTTAAATCGTGTTACTTGAACACCTAATTAATAATAATAATAATAATAATAATAATAATAATAATAATAATAATAATAATAATACTTACTTACTTACAAATGGCTTTTAAGGAACCTGCAGGTTCACTGACGCCCTCACATAAGCTCGCCATTGCTCCCTATCCTGAGCAAGATTAATCCAATCTCTATCATCATACCCCATCTCCCTCAAATCCATTTTAATATTATCCACCCATCTACGTCTCGGCCTCCCCAAAGGTCTTTTTCCCTCCGGTCTCCCAACTAACACTCTATATGCATTTCTGGATTTGCCCTGCCCATCTCAAACGTCTGGATTTAATGTTACTAATTATGTCAGGTGAAGAATACAATGTGTGCAGTTCTGTGTTGTGTAACTTTCTCCATTCTCCTGTAACTTCAACCCGCTTAGCCCCAAATATTTTCCTAAGAACCTTATTCTCAAACACACTTAATCTCTGTTCCTCTCTCAAAGTGAGAGTCCAAGTTTCACAACCATACAGAACAACCGGTAATATAACTGTTTTATAAATTCTAACTTTCAGATTTTTTGACAGCAGACTGGATGACAAAAGTTTCTCAACCGAATGATAACAGGCATTTCCCATATTTATTCTGTGTTTAATTTCCTTCCGAGTGTCATTTATATTTGTTACTGTTGCTTGCAGATATTTGAATTTTTCCACCTCTTCGAAGGTTAAATCTCTAATTTTTATATTTCCATTTCGTACAATATTCTGGTCACGAGACATAATCATATACTTCGCCAATAATAATAATAATAATAATAATAATAATAATAATAATAATAATAATAATAATAATAATAATAATAATAGTGGTAGAGTAATATATAAATAATAGAGTAATACAGTATTTCATACCTGGTTGTGGTCCAGAGTGTAGAGCAGCAAGTCACTCAACACGGTCACTCCTGTGCGGCCCACTCCAGCTGTGCAGTGCATCAGCACAGGAGGATTGCGATTGTGACCAGCTGGGATTTCACTCACAGTGTGCTGTCTTACAGAATTCAACTCCTCCAAGAATCCTAAATAGAATTAGTGAACACAAATTCAAGTACATAACTGAGTACATGTGCAAATCAGACTTTCTTCACAATACTCCAACAACTACGTTACAAAACTTCAAAATACTATCTTCTTCCCACGTAATCAACAGTTCACAAGGCATCTACAGTAATTTAACACTCTATTGACGGAATTTTTATGAGACATGCAACTTTCGGTTAATCTCTTTAGCCTGGTATTGTATACCATGTCAAAATAGACACCAAGCATTGGGTTTTGGTAGCTGTGCTTTCAAAGACATGTCAGTTATGAATCACCAACATAACTGACCTAAGATCGCATACTCAATAACCAGCTAATCCAGTCAATTGAAACCTGTACCAATTTGAATTATATTTTCAAAATATATTTATAAGTATAGCAGCATATGAAACTTTAGGAAAACGTAGGATGGAGGATCGGTGGAGAGGAGAAAAATATCTCTGGCACTGGGATTCGAACCCGGGTTTTCAGCTCTACATGCTGACGCTCTATCCAGTAAGCCACACCACATTCCAATTCTGATGCCAGATTGAATTCTCTCAGTTTAAAGCTCAACCTCTTAGTTTCCCTTTAGTGGCCAACCCTCATGCACTGTGTCACAGATGTGTGACAGTGGCACAATGTCCAACACACTAATGTGCAGAGGTGCACTTATTAAGATTAACTAAGTGGCCAGGATCCGACGGAATGAGTGCCGTCTTAAATTAATGAGTGATATAATATTATAGCGATGTACCATAGTACATATGATATTTCCGTGCAGAAATTCTGCGTTATTATATGATGAGAAGATTCAATTTGACATCGGAATTAGAATCCAGTGTGGCTTATTGGACAGAGCATCAGCATGTAGAGCTGAAAACCCGAGTTTGAATCCGAGTGCCAGAGAGAATTTTTCTCCACTCCAGCGATCCTTCATCATATGATAACACAGAATTTCTGCATGAAAATATCATATGTACTTTGGTACATCACTATAATTTAGGAAAACAACCAAAATATGCAAGAAGGAGAGGATTAAGTATTTTGGATGAAGATAATGAAAAGTGATTAAAGAAATACAACAATTATATAAACTATACTTACAAACACCTACAATAAATATAAAAAAGAAGTATAAAGAAACAAGAAATGAAACAAAATCATTAACAAGAAAGGCACAAAGAGATAGCTGAGAAAGTTTTATTAGTAATATACAACATGATGTTTACGGCAGACAAGATTTCACTTTCAAAACAGAGACACTTGAATAAAAAAAAGAAAAAGATACTGCTAAGATCAACGTGATTTCAGATCAAACATGGATTGAACATTATAAGAATCTTTGGTACAATACTGAAGCACCAGATTATTTAATAAAATCATATCAAACAAAGAAATTCTCCTGGATCAGAAAGAGTAAATATGGAACTAATAAAAGCAGGACGACAGTTTTTAACTACATATACTACATCTTGTAAATGTGAGTTGGATGAATGGAGTTATACCAAATACATGGCTAACAGCCGAGGTAATATCGATTTTCAAAAAGAGTGAACAGAACAATACATCGAACTACAGAGGAATCAGTATTCTGAATGTAGGAATACTGAACAAAAGTCAGTCTTTCTATATTAACGAGAGAGGAGAAGATATGTTGAAAGACTGTGAAATAGATGGGTTCTACATGTAACTCTGACAGACTGAGCCGTGGTGACTTGAATTATATATTGTTAAGATTATGATCAGGTGGTGATATTACTTGAATTTAAAATGCACTTAGGAAGAAATTGAAATGTTCAGTTAGGTGTAAAATATATTAGTGTCTGTTTAATGTAAGAAAACATAAAGATGACAACTGACCTAAAAAGTGACCAACACTGTGAGGACAACCTTGGTCACCCCATTCCAAGTACTGGAGGTGCCATACGCCTTTTACTCGACGAGATGATGTATGGTACAACCGCAGCTTGGTAGTAATGCAGTGGCCAGTTTCTTGTGAGAATTGTCTCCACACTTGAAACTGAAAACAAAACAAGTTTCATCTAACTTATTCTAACTGTAATAGTTACCTCTGCATAATAAACAGATATAGAATAGGTAACCCTTCATATGTTACAAAGAAAGTTTATAAATATAGAATGTTAACTAATATGTGGGAAACTTTTGAGGAACAGTTAGACGAACTAAAAACAAGAAAAACAGTTCATGTATTTCATGTATTTATATCCAACTTTTTATTGCACTTAGCAGCGTAAACAATCAGGTAATCTTGAAAATCATACAGAACTACTGATCAGATAAGTGGAGGAATGGTTGGTTACTCACTTCCCCAACTTCTAAACATCTGTCTCCCAGTCCGGGACAGTACAAAGTTGTTCCCTCTTCCTGGGCACCTGTCAGCATTACCACCAAGTACACATCTGCCTCCCATATCATCTGCCAAAAACTTGATACAGTCCCGGGTAGTGGTCCTTGAGCGGCAATGTAAAATCTTTGGTTATCACCAACTGTTGCCTGGAGAACATTACAATTGCCTCTATAACCATACACATTAACGTTATGGGGAAAACAGTTCAGCTCGATTATTTCAACAATGACTGATCACACTTTGAATTTAACATTCTTCTTGTTTACTGTATTACTTATTTATTCATTTAACTCAGCAGGGACTTGACAAAGTGTCACTGGCCTAGAGTACAGATCAAAGTTATATATCGGTAGTTCGTCAGTTTTTCTGGCACTGTGGGTTGGCAGCAGTAGTAGTAAGCTAATTGCAAACAACTTACTGTGATATGAGAAGCATTGATGTAGCCAAGCTTGTTCTCTTTGCTGGGAGTCAATCTCACTCTGTTCTCTTCATATGGCAATACATCTTTGTACCTACATGAAAATATTAAGAACGAAGATGAAACAAAGAAATAGTTTTATTAAATTATTATGGATATACAGTAAAAGCCTGATATAGAGCAGTTGTTGGGGATCATATTTAACCATATTAAGTTTCGTAAGTCAACACGGTGAAGTGTAAAAGTTGTTAATCTAAAAAGTTTTAATTATCATTAGTGATTACAAGTGTCAAAAGTGTGTGAATCAAGAATGATTGAATATGATTTTACTCATAGAAGAAATAGATCAGATGTAGAAAATTTGAAAAATATCATTGCTTCCCAAAATTTTATAAGGTCATAACAGAAAATTAGGATTTCTCCTGCAAAAATGTTTTTAATTATATTGGTACTAAGAAATTACGCTGACTGTTTTCTGTTTGAAACTTCATAATTTAAACACATCACGTTATATATAGCCAGTTTTTTTTATTCTTACGAAAGCCTATACTATAGTCAGTATGCCTGGTCTCTAATTTTTAGTGCATATATCATACTGGGTGTTCAGTTCAAAGTGTGTCATGGCTCGCTGTATGCCGTCATGTGGCTAGCCGATGAGCCTAGAGAATTCAATCTTCCTGCACTTCTGCAGAGGTGTATTACTTATGTGCCAGAGAAGTTGCCTAGCAAGTATAGCGTTCATTCAGAAGAGTACTTACCGATACGTACGGTAATGCTGGTAGTGGCAGGAATGTGAACTGTTTCGAAACATGTACTGAGGTGAGTTTTTTTCTTACTGTCGGGATATGTGGAGAGGGTTGATTACTTACGTACTTGTTGACATTAACTTCGACGGTCAACATGGACACGGAGCATTTGATCTGTGTTGTGGAATGTTGCCGTACGCAACCGATGATAACAAATACCCTGCGTACGACTTGCCCGAGCAAAACACAGTTCGAAAGAGGTTATGGTAGCAAACAGACCGTACAGACCGCCATCTGTTGCTACGACGTTCAAGTTATACCGTACACGTTCTCAAGTTCAGATTGAACGCCTTGATTAATAGGCAACTTCTCTGACATAAAAGCTGAAACTCGCCTCAAATCGCTGACTCATCAACAGTGACGTCATGACACACTTTGAAATGAACACCCTGTATAAGTGCATATTTTGGTATTTTAATGTTTATTAGTTTACATTTCAGTCATTAAGCAATTACCAAAATTACAATAGACATTGTCCTATACAAATAAAACACATATAATATATTATGATATAAAAGAAATGATTACAATTTTACTATGCTTACTTGCTGCAAATTTTAAGACTTTAGTACATAATTCTCAACGCTAATAATTACCATAAATAAAAAAAGAATATTAAATATATTTATAGACCGTATGAAAGAAAATACCACTTCATTTCAATAAACTGAAAAACCGATTTAACTATTCACTCACCTGTTACGACCCATATTATCAGGATGCAATGCTGTTCCAAAGTCAGCATTGGTTTTCTTCTTCGGAATTCTTTCAAATTCAAAGAATAACTGACTGTCTGCTAACTTCCTTTCCAGTAATTGGCACTACCAAAGAAAACAAGAGAGTTTATACAAATATCACAGTTGTCAGACCAGTTAATTTACACCACTTATTATGGTAATTATAAAGGGTGCGGCATAACATCCTCCCTAATTTAAAGTTTAAATAAAAAACCTTTTACAATGATTTTCTTCAATATCTGTTGAAGCTCTTGCATTGCATTAATGGTCCATTTGAGATATTCCTGAGCATAAATATACACACAAAGAGTGAGAAACTTATGCAAATCTGGCTTTCAAGTAAAGCTCCCTGTGAAGCAGACTTGAATAATTTCAAGGGAAAAATTGTTCCGGGGCTGGGTATCGATCCCTGGGCCCTTCGCTTAGTACACAAATGTTCTATCGACTGAGCAACCCAGGAACTACACCTGACATCGTCCCAATTTTTCCCTTTATATCCACACAACTGAAGTGGGCTGACAAGGTGCCAACTTTGAGTGCACACAAACTCCGTGTGACTTGAATTGTGGTTTTCTGTTAACGGACCTACAATGACGTATATATTATACAAATCTGGCTTTCAGGTAAAGTGAGATGAAGGTGATAATGCCAGCGAAATGAGTCCAGAGTACAGCACCAAAAGTTACCCAGCATTTGCTCTTAATGGATTGAGGGAAGACCCCGGAAAAAACTTCAACCAGGTTACACAAAATAACAGTATACTCCTACTACAAAAATAATTAGAATAATAGTAGGTGCCAAATCTAGGGAATCGTGTAGAGCCATTTTCAAAAAATTATAAATAATGCCCATGGCTTGTCAGTATATGTTTTTATTAATAAACATCCTCGTATGTAATAGTCAAAACTTTGCACGTAATTCAACAGTTCATAGCATAAATACTCATCAAGAAATGACTTTGATACTTCATCGGCAAATCTATCGTGCTATCAAAAAGGAGTGCATTATATGGCAGTAAAAATGTTTAATATCCTCTCTATGGATACTCAAACATAAGATTATTTAGGGCCAAATTAAAGAAGTACCTAATTTCTCACGCCTTCTATTCTGTAGGTAAATTTATGACATTCAACAACGCCTCATGAATATTTCTGTCTTGTATTAAGTATCTTTACTAACCCCTTGTGTTGTACTAGTATATTGCAAAACTCTTCTGTATAAATTTCAACTAGACTGTGATTATAATTAAGACTTTGTAGTACTATCCTTCGAAGGGGTGGAAAAATTCAAATATCTTGGACCAACAGTAACAAATATAAATGACACTCGGGAGGAAATTAAATGCAGAATAAATATGGGAAATGCCTGTTATTATTCAGTTGAGAAGCTTTTGTCATCTAGTCTGCTGTCAAAAAACCTGAAAGTTCGAATTTATAAAACAATTATATTACCGGCTGTTCTGTATGGTTGTGAAACTTGGACTCTCACTTTGAGAGAGGAACAGAGATTAAGGGTGTTTGAGAATAAGGTTCTAAGGAAAATATTTGGGGCTAAGAGGGATGAAGTTACAGGAGAATGGAGAAAGTTACACAACACAGAACTGCACGCATTGTATTCTTCACCTGACATAATTAGGAACATTAAATCCAGACGTTTGAGATGGGCAGGGCATGTAGCACGTATGGGCGAATCCAGAAATGCATATAGAGTGTTAGTTGGGAGGCCGGCTGGAAAAAGACCTTTGGGGAGGCCGAGACGTAGATGGGAAGATAATGTTAAAATGGATTTGAGGGAGGTGGGATATGATGATAGAGACTGGATTAATCTTGCTCAGGATAGGGACCAATGGCGGGCTTAGGTGAGGGCGGCAATGAACCTCCGGGTTCCTTAAAAGCCAGTAAGTAAGTACTATCACAATTTTTTTACATGTTCCATATTCTAGCTGTGAAGCGATGTATGAATACTGTGGAATGTAAATAAATACAATACAAAACTCGTTCCAACCAGGATTTAAACCCGGGCCTACTCGTTTGACGGTCAGACATACTAACTGCTACTCCATAGGACTGGATAGTTACGAACAAGGCATTATAATTAAACATAATTAAGCATACAAAACCTTCACTAATGCCACGCAAATGGCTATACCCATTTGTAACAACCCCAATGAGTAGGGTACCCTCTTTACCCCCTTTTCTTGTTCACCTGAAGACACTGTGAAATCTTATTCATCACCACAGTTACTCCTCTTCTGAATAACCCACCATTACTTCCTCCCTAATTCAGCCATTTGTCTCCCACATCAATATCAACCCAGCTTATCAACCACTTTATGGGTGAATATTCTGAAATGGGCAAATATGAATAACAAAACTGGAAAAAATATATTAAATTGTGTACTTTTTTCTCACATTGGTTACATTTGCTCCTATTATTGAAGATTCTGGTATCAGTTGAGCTTAAAAAAAATTTATGTGAGATTTTCTAATTTAAAAAAAAAAAACCAAGGGATTGTTATCTTTCCCTTACAGCCCATTATTTAAGGTATCTTCTAAACTTCTGTACTTCAGATTTCACTTGTCTTCGAACATTTCCTTTTTCACGATCAGTCATATCTGCTATTTTCTTTCCTTTTTTATATATTCTTTGCCATAGTCCCTTTTTTTCTGCAACTCCTCTTCAGTCATATTTGCCCTCTGCCTACGTATCTTCTCCCTTTCATATTTCCTACTTTCATCATCAGACTTTTTTTCTTTCCTATAAACAATCACATGAAATAATATTCGAAGTTACTTTATCCACCAGTATTTAATAATTGTATGTTAAATGAAACCTCGGTCCCACAATGAAGGGACTGTTGTTACAAATTAGTATAGTTTCCGCAATAGTTCTGACAAAATAAATCGTTAAAAATATCATGGAGGTTAGATTTTTCAGTCGACAAACATTGTAATGTTTTACATATACTACGAAAGTTTAATATATACAAACTAAATTTAATGCCAGCCTGGGACCAGTGTTACCAATAGAAAACATAACATTCAGTCATCAGTGATGATTTCTGTATTTTTCAATAAAATAAATTACGACAATGGACGAAAAGTTTTTCAACTGGCGCCATGTTGACCTCTCATCACTACCAACCGTTAAAATTTACCACATGAAGCAAAATTGTCTTTTGTGTAGCTCTTTTATTTCAAGGAACCAGCGTTACGAAATTTTTGGGGACAAACTTTACATTAAAGTTGTGTCCTTTCAGAATTAAACAAACAACAATTCCTGTCTTTCATAAGTATTGTAACCATTTATTTTTATAATCTTGGCCGAGGAAATAAAATCAAATCGAAACATTCCGAGAAAAACTTAATAAAACAGAGTAAAATGTAGTTGGGGACATAGGGACCGTAGTTACATTTTGACGTTTGGACATTATTTTTTAATTATAAATTTTAAAATTAATCCTTTTATGCTTTGTTTCCAACTAAAACATGTGAGAGTTAGTTAATTAAACGCAAAAGTAATCAGTTAACATTTTCAAGAAACTCCTTAAATCAGCCGGGACATACATTTACCCATTTCAGAATATTCACCCTTATCATCATATCATTTGGCCTTCCAGGGTCTATTTCACGTAAGTTTAAGGTCATAGTTCATCAACTGCAAATCGAAGTTCTTGTACATTATTAGCACACACTTCATTTAATAATAGTATATGGAGTTCAGCCTTTTCCCTTTTTATGTAGTTTCTTTTTGTAGCCTTTCCTTCCACAAAGATGGTTGGATTAAGTACACACCATGGTTTCCTTAGATATGGTAGCTGGCAGAGGTAACCTTGGGAGGCCAGTGCTCCATCTGTGCTGTATGTTGCCAGCAGCCTCCTCCTCGCTAGTTTTTTCCCTGCTGAGAGTGTTGCTCTTCGAGTTTTTCGTGTTTGAACCAGACTTTGTCTTTCCACCAACCAGAAGCCCCCACTTTCTTTTTGGTTTCTGCTTCCCAGGATCCACAACGGGATTGCTAACAGTGGCTTCCGTCATAAGAACCTGACCCGCCTCACTGAAGTGTTCTGTAATTAACATTATAAAACAAGGTGAGTAATCTTTCTTATATTATCCCTACCATAGGACAATATTTAGTTTCTAAATAGAAGTTAAATACAGTGAAATGCCAGTATAACGAACTTGAGGGGGTACCGCAATTATTTTAGTTATAGTGAAATTTCGTTAAACCGAAAATTGATTAAATATGCCTACAAATTGTGTCCCATATTATAAATTAACTATACTTATACTGCTTTTTTGAGGCTTGAAAGTAATGTAATTTTCCCTAAGATAGGTTACTAGCCTTATCGTTAGGTAGTCCAGTAGTGGGGCTGCCACTTTTAGCCTCTGGACAGGCTTGTAATGCAGCATTTCCTCTGCATTTGATGAAACAGTTATAACAAGAAAATTCTAGGAATAATAAACAATACATTAAAATATATTATTTTAATGTACCAAAGTACATATGATATTTCCATGCAGATATTCTAGAGGGTACCCAAGAGTTGGAACTTAAACTGAGACGATTCTGTCCGACGCCGGGGTGGGTATCTGGTGTGGCTTAGTGGATAAAGCATCAGCATGTAGAGCTGAAAACCCGGTTCAAATCCCGGCGCCGGAGAGAATTTTTCTCCGCTCCATTACTCTTTCATCGTAATACATTAAAAGCTAAATTAGTACAAAAATCTACAAGAATAAAAATATATAATACACTAGCATTACCCTCCCTTTTATACGGAAGCGAGATTTGGACATTAAAGAAAAAAAGACATGAACAGAATTAAAGCAACGGAAATGAAATTTTTCAGGACAGCAGGATATACTCTTTTAGACCGAAAAAGGAATGAAGAAATTTTAGAACAATTAGAAGTAGAGTCAGTAGAAGAAAAAATCAGCAGATACAAATTCAATTGGCTAGATCATGTAAGAAGAATGGAAAATTCAAGAATCCCAAAAATTATGATGCAGTATAAACCTAGAGGACATCGTCGAAACAGGTGTACAGAGGCCTAATTCGTGAAGGATGATGATGATTATAGAATAATAGATACTGTATCTGGGTCAGGTTATATTGTATATCCCTATTATATTGCAATTTCAATAAGAATCGGTACCATAATGCATATTGGACAATGGAATGTTTTACGATATTTTATTATTCATCATGACCTTGTTAGAGCCACAAATTAAGTTTTACAGAGCAAAAAATACGTTGGCCAGGGGATTAGGTGTTGTTACATTTACAGCCATCTTGTCAAATCAATTTCTCGAAATATTACGAGATTGGGTTCTGAATCGTTCACTACCAGCGAAAGTTCGATTTTATTAAACAGTTTCATTTAAATATAAAATCAAATCACAACAATCGCATCTACGGAAGTGCATTTAGAAAACTCACTGAAACTAAGGGTAACCGATGCCTAGTGATAACTCGTTTATTTTATTTTCTTTCGAATTTATTTTATGCAATTTTTAACAGCTTATTAGGCCTAATTTCGTTAAAATAACATTTTTTTGTAGTGGGATGAATTATTATTATGTTGAACTGAATAGTTCGTTACTTAAGTGTTCTTTAAACTGAACATTTTTAACATGTAAATTAATAGTAAAATGGCTGAGGCTAAAAAATTATTTCGCTATTCTGAAAAATTTATAATTGCGGTGTCCGTAATAGTGGCATTTCACTGTAATATATTACATACAAAATAACATACAATTCGTCACTTAAGGAAAAGTACATCACATCTCTAAGATCGCAGTGCAAGAGGTCTATTATTGATCTTGTCTGTATAATTCAGTCTATTCTAACCTAATTTAGTTTAGCCTAGTTTAATACTATGCAATGTACTATATAAATGTACATCTATACTAATAATAAATCTGTAGCCCAAATTTTTCTGGTAATTTTCGATTTTCCAAAAATAATTGATCCTAACATATATAATTAACCACCCTGAAACCGAAAATCGCTTTTTTGAAATTTTTGTTTGTATGTCTGTCTGTCTGTCTGTCTGGATGTTTGTTACCTTTTCACGCGATAATGGCTGAACCGATTTATATGAAAATTGGAATATAAATTAAGTTCGTTGTAACTTAGAATTTAGGCTATATGGCATTCAAAATATTTTATTTAAAAGGGGGGTTATAAGGGGGCTTGAATTAAATAAATCGAAATATCTCCTTTATTATTAATTTTCATGAAAAATATTACATGATAAAAGTTTCTTTAAAAATAATTTCCGATAAGTTTTAGCAAAATTTAGATAGAACTGATATTTAATGAGATAAATGAGTTTCAAAATTACAATAACAACGCCATGTAAGGCGGTGTAATGAAATAAAAAACAAATGACTTCGATGACTTCGTCTATAAGGGGCTTTGGACAACAACAATCGAAAGCTATGAATCATAGCCTAAAGAGAATGTTTCTGTGTTTGTATGAAGTAATATCAGAAGTTAAATTAACCGATTTGTATAATTAATTATTAATTCACCATTGGAAAGTGTAGTTTCTCTAGATGGACATAATGCTATAATGTTATTACAGTAACTTCTGAGTGAATCGAGGACAGGTAAGATTAAAATAGCTTCTTATGCACAGAAAACTTGATAGGCTATTCTGTACATTCGTTTCCTGTATTTCCTAAAATAATTTTTATGACCAAATGAGTGGTCTCTGGATCAAAGTGATCGCATTTTAATTTTTTAATACAATTTAAATTAAGTAACATATTAAACGATTTATCCTTCTATCAAACACGAATGTTCCCTGGATCAAATGTCCTATTTTAATTATGTAATTACTTTATATTTATTTCTAACGGGTGCAGCGGAGCGCACAGGTATGGCTAGTTATTAATATTTATTTGCTGTTTTATTTCTGCTTCTGACTTCAAGCACACAATGACAGATTTACACTGGTTCTGCCACTGCTAATGAAGTGTTAGTGAATTTGACATTTTTGAGGTTGGATCTAGCTTGATAAGAAAATTAATTTCAACATCAATGTAGCCTACATGTAAAAATAGGCACTGATTGAAGTAAAAATATATATTTTCTTCAAGAATATATAATTTTAACTAACGAGAATACCTTTTCTTCCTCTTTTCACCTTAATATGAAAACAGACCCAAATCTTCAAAAGTCACATTTCCTACATTTCATCAACAACTCAGCAAGTCCAATGTAACTAAATCTATTCGTCTCCATAGCACATAATTATTCCCTCGCCCCAACCTTCAAATCAAAGCCACAATAAGAACTTGCTACCTGATGAAGTTGCGTTTCCAGACTGTATTCCAGGTTTACTTTTTCCTGAGAATGGAAGAGAGAAGGAAGCTAATTCGTGTGGTGCCGGTGGTGTATGGTTCACTGCCACATGCCTATTGGTAGCATTTCTTGTTGAAAACTGCTCTGCTGTCGAATTGTACAGGTGTTGGTGTTGGTGTGCCAGGCTGTTCTCAGCATTGAAGCCTTGCATTGTCATATTGTTCCCTATGCTTTGCTCTGTGTTTTGTGTCTGGCACATTTCTGGTGCAGACTGAATACTAGATGTCCGGCTTCGAACCCCTGGAATATCTCCTCCACCTGACAGACCTATTAAACAAAAGTTAAATTTACAGACATTCGCTTATAAATATAATCTATTTGCATACTTACCGACTCCAAGGGGGCTATATTTAATATAATTAAATATGTACCAAACCTATATGCACATAGAATTATTCCAATTCAGAAACAACTAAGTAAACTAAGAGAACTCCAAAAGGAAATAACATTTCAATGGATACCTAGTCATTGTGGTATACCTGGAAACGAGAAAGTCGATAATATTGCAAAACAGGCAACATATTTGCAACCAACACCTCTTCAAGTGATATCTCTATCCAATGCTTTTGCTTCAGTAAAGTCTCATTTTACAAACCTATGGATCAACAATTGGCTCTCTTCTGACAAAGGAAAAATTTTACAGTCTGTACAAAAGAAACCAAATGACCTCGAAATGTACAAAAATTTGCCCAGACATGTTCAAACATTTTTAACAAGAGCCAGAACAGGTCACATTGTCACTCAATTGTACCTACACGATTTCACATTTCTGATAATCCTACTTGTCTGTGGTGTAATAATCATGCTGAAGATCTGGAACACATTCTTCTACACTGTCCATACATAAACCACGAAAGAAGTAAATTAAACTCATCAGTACCAGTTGCAGAAGACACAGCCCTGCAGTATATACTGACTACACCCCACCTCTGGCTACTAACAACAGGCATCTATAATGAACACTGATCAAAATACCCCTCATTTCTCGTAAAAAACAACTGAAAAGACTACAGTGGACTATAGTGGACTTTATGTTGTCAGCAAACAGCTGGATACATTAAGAAGATTGATTGATAATCATATCGCACACATTCAAATTCAATTTGACATATCATCATATAATTCGGTGTTGTTCAAGCAACAGAAAGTCAAAGATATTAAACTCGACAACTATATGGCATACTATGGTAGAGCTGTCATATTTTAATATTGAAAATCCGGGGCACTGTACATTCATATTTAAAATGTGCAGAACTGATTAACTTTCTTGCATTAGATGGTGTAGCAAATATAAAATAATCTAAATTTTTAAAACAATCAAAGTAGTATTTTTATTTACTAACATACAAATTATCTGTTATACACGAGGATTATTTATATCAGCCAATAAAACTGCAGCAATTGAAATCCACTACATGCGTTTGAAAGTCACTGGATTATACTTCACAATGCTAGCACCAAAAGGGACCAGGGCACAGAGAGTTGGCACAGGAAGGCCACTTTTGTTGCACAGATCATTTTATTTACCTGTTAAGTGAGACAAGTTCATATACAAATAGAAAAAATGAAATACTATTTTGTAAACAGTCCACATTCATTCTTCCAAAGCTGTGTTAGAAGATAGAATAACAAAAATATGGTGCAAAGTGCTTTGCAAAAAAATTAAAGGATAAATTGCAGTTTCTCTCTCCCCCTCATTGCACTTTCTACCCTTGACTCCACTTTACATATGGAATTCAACTTTGAAGATTGAAAACTCAAAAAAGTTTCATATCCATGGTTCAAGAATTAAAACAGAAAATCAATATCCCGAATTTAAAAGAAAACTTACAAATTAAACCAAACCCTTTAACTCTATTAAATATGTTGTTGTTGTTGTTTTCTAATGCCAGGCGTTTGGCAATAAAGTCATTTGACCTCTTGCACTCCAATATTTTTCAAAGAAATTATCATGACTAGCCACTGAAGCACTCTATTAAATATAGAATATAATATAAATTTAACAGAAGAAATATTGAAATCAGAAGTAAACACCGAAATAATGAAACACTTGTCTTTAGAGACAATTAATATTAGGTACCCTCCACAAAACTGGCTTCATTTATACACCGATGGATCCTTGATCTCCAGGGAACTAGGTGCCGGTGCAGGTGTTACGTGCTGTCTCTTCTCACTTTATAGATCTCTTGGATATGGAACAACAAGTTTTGATGGTGAAATCATTGCAATAAGTGAAAGTCTCAGGAATCTTCTCTGCCACATCAATAAATTTAAAAATGCAGTTATATTGTCAGATTCCAAAGCAGCTATTCTATCAATAGTCTCTCAACACACACCTTCATCTCAAACAGCAGAAATAACTAAAATGCTCTCTCAATTAATATCACTCAATAAAAGAATTGTATTCCAATGGATACCATCCCATTGTGGAATCCTGGGAAACGAAAATGCGGATGCTTTAGCAAAGAAGAGCAGCACTGCTACTTACAGACCTGTTACTAAATCTAGCTATTACTCTGTGAAAAGATTTATTAAATCCTCATACTTAAACTTCAACAAACAAAATTTGATAACACAATCCCAAGGGAAAAAATGGAACTCTCTGCATCAAAATCCACAGTTAATTCCCGATTTACCACGAAAATCGTCTGTAGCTGCATTTAGATTGGCAACAGGCCATGATTGTTTGGCCAAACACCTGCATAGAATTGGAATAAATCAGTCCCCTAACTGCCCATTGTGCAACTCAAACCAAGAAATGGATTCGGAACACCTCAAAATCTGTGCTTCAGTGGCTGGCCATGATAATATCTTTGAAAAATATTGGAGTGCAAGAGGTCAAATGACTTCATTGTCAAACACCTGGCATTAGAAAACAACAACAACTTTGCAGATTAACAGACAAATGAAGAAGTTTGTTATTAACAACAAAACAACCATTTTTTGCTGCAACACATTTCTCTCTTCTTTTGGAACACTTCATATCACGAGGAGATAAGATCTGAAGCGCTTGTTCAAGATTTGCCAGTCACAAGAATATCTTACCTATGGTCCTCCCATCTGTCGTCCATGGCAGTGGCACATTCTCGTATATAGGTTCAGATGCTCCACCTGTGTACTGAGATCCACTTGAGATAGAATTCACCGAATGGTACGGCATCGTAGTTGATCTCGGCCTGTTCTCTAACAGCAGACCCACATCCCCACTTCCACCCATACAATAAACAATGTTTGGTTCATCCGTAGTAACAAAGGCCCTTCTCATATCATGAGGCTGTTGAGTATCTAATACTGCAGCAAGATTCGTGTACGTGCGATGAGCTTCAGGATTTGGCAGGAGCTGATGAGACGTCACTGCTGAATCCAGGTACGGGTGTTGCTGGTGCTGGTTCATTTCATGTGGATGGTGGTGACGGTGGTGCTGGTGCCTTCCAGGGCCCAGACTTCTTGATGATACTAGGTCCGGGCTGGAGCCACTAACCTGATGAAACAAGTTAATTAGCTGTGTTAGTAAAATAAACACTCGGTCTAAAGAGATAAGGTTACCATCTATGTATTACGTTTCTAAGAAAAACTTCAAATATAATCTTTTATTGTGAACATTAGAAATGATCATGAATAAACGAATGCCTGCCTAGAATAACGCTATAAGTCAGTTTTTATAGTATGTCAGGAAATTAAAAATATGTTTATTCCATACTAACATTGTTAAATATTACAAAATATGACAATATTAGGTCTGCATTAATACTTCAGTAAGTATTCACACCATTTATATATATGTATTGTCTTCATCTTCCAAATAACACAACTTTTTTAACATTTACAGTAGAAAAACGTTGTATGTCAATCCAAAAGAACAATGTTGTAAAGCAAAGAAACTTAAGTACTGTCCATATTTCCTGGCAGATTCTTTATAGTTGTTACATTTGAGTACATTAAATAATAATAATAATAATAATAATAATAATAATAATAATAGACTAATTTATATCATAAGAACTTGAAACAAATTACACAACTTAGATCATATGTGTAGGCATAGAATATCAATATTACACAGACAAGAATTATTTTTTCATTATTCTGTTACTAGCTAAAACCACCCGGCGTTGCACGGGTTTTCCTTTCTGCTTCTGTTTTTAATTAAACTGCTTATTACATTTTCGGAAATCTCGGAAACCTAACTATAGACAACCAAAACGAATTGCCTTTACTAAGCTAAGATTTATTCTTTACTTAACGTCACTTACATGAATTGATGAACTCCTTAGTGAAATGCCTGCCAGCATTAACTCAATTTAAAACAGTTGTAAATCAGGCACCGAAATGAAAACATGTCATCATGTGCCTGATGTTCAAGGTTTTTTTTTATTTATATATTTGTTTTTATTTATTTATTCTGATGTAGTTAAGGCCATTAGGCCTTCTCTTCCACACCGCCAGAAATACAAATAAAATAATAGAAAAATCGAATTATGAACAAAGTAAAACCCAACGATAATATGATTCCTTTTCCTCTTTCTGATCAGTTTCAGCATCAAATCAATATGTACATATATAATTTAATTTATATTGGAAGACTTTTTACCCCTTGACCGCTGTGCATCCACTTATATCATACCCAGTTTTTTTTTTAAATATGACTTGGGAAATTATATCTCACAAATTCAGAACATATTATATTAATTCTTATTTTATACACAGAATGCAGATACAATATAAACTTGCAATAAGTGAATTTTTTAACATAAAGACTAATATTCTGAGAGACGTATAGGCTTGACGGTATTTTAGAAATTAAGAGATTGTTATTTCCACAACGCATAACATACTACATTTGCAACGTGATTATACAGATAGAATTTCGCAGTAACATATTTTCGGACGTGAACAACAATATTTTGAGAGATGTATATTTTAGAATTAATACAATGCTATTGTCAGTCGACTTATGTACATTCACATACTACATTAGCAACATAACAGAAATATCATTGAATTGCTTTTTGAAATGTGTAAAATCTTTTTTTTTTTTTTTTTCCCCCACTCCTTTGTACAAAATATAGTCGAGGATGTGAAAAACACGCAGTTTTTAAGTAAATGTCTGCAACTTTGAGGTACTCTCCTTGAGCTTCATTTTAATATGGTCATTACAAATGCTAGTCACACTGAATTGCAATTGCAATTGCATTAAATAGAATGGGTATCATAGCAATACGTGAGATAAAAACATCTTATCCTTTCGTTTTTCCAGTTAATATTGCGACTTCTATTACGTTTCGCATGGGTTCTTCACACCAATTCATGTTGGTGCATAATTTTGGTGGGTTAATATTTCGCAGTAGTACGTCTGGTTATTCAATATTAAGTAAATTATGTGGTAGCAATCCTTGTAGTTTGAAAGAATTCTAGAATTCAGTTGCATAAAACACAGCCTGCTCACTATCTACAACTGCATCGAGAAATTCATAATACGGTCATGGACTGCGTAAAGATATTTATTTTATTCTACGAATTATCTAGTTTTAGCCTTCATGATGTTTACCAACAATGTTATTCGTGTTATAATTTCCATGGCCTTGTGAAAGTCGATGTTGAATACAAAAGACAATAATAAAAAAACAATTGACTATAGAAGATAGCATTTTAATATTACATGTTTGGTCGTATTTATTTCTATTTTTTATATTTTAATTAATTTAAGGTCCATTTGTACAATTTTAATATAGCCTATGTTTTTCTCCTGGTTATGAAGGTTAAACGTGCAAACTTTGGCACATATCGGTCAAAGCGTGTAGATTTGTATAGAGAACATACATACATACCCACATTCACGTTTACCATATATATTAAGATATCAAGATAATTGTATGGTAACTTTGTTTGAGACAGAATAAATAAAATACTACGGGTATATTATTTATGTAATAAAACTCCCTTTATGTCGGGTTAAATCAAAATAACGTATCTAAAATAAAGTAAATAAACTATCCAAAAAAAAAAAAGAGGAGTTGAGCTCAGGTTCGAACCTGTGATCCTTTACACTATAATCACTCATCTTACCACTACGCTACAGAAAGCTATGTTTTTAAATGCCTGAATTTAAGCATGATGAATGTTTTACATTTGCTGTCTATTATGTTTGATTTTGAATTTATAAAAACTAAACAAATATGTGTTTTATGTCATTTTGTATTGTATATTATTGCCCATGATACATTCAATCAAGAGATCGTACCCTCATTTACGTAGTTTTAATTTAATATTATTTTATTTTATACTCCAATAACAATATGGCCGCTTTTACAACGGAAGAAGGCGTGACTGGATGACGTCAATAAAAAAACGATTGTTGTTGTTTTCTAATGCCAGGCGTTTGACAATAAAGTCATTTGACCTCTTGCACTCCAATATTAAAAAACAACTGATTGCAGAAGAGGCCATTTTAATATCATAAAGGCCTTTTTACGTTCTAATTTTTATTGTTTTCAATAATTTAACGTCCATCTGTCCAATTTTAATGTAGCCTATGTTCTTCTCTGGGTTATGAAGATTAAATGTGCAAACTTTGGCAAATATCGGTCAAAGCGTGTAGATTTGTACAGAGGGGAAAAAAAAATCTCCCTCCCTCCCTCCCTCCCTCCCTCTCTCTCTCTCTCTCTCTCTCTCTCTCAAAATTTTATATATTAAGATTAGGCCATGGTAGAATTCAGAGTAACCATGACCTTATTACCTTTAACTTATTCTCCTTTAGCACTCTATAGGCCTACATTGACTTACAACATTATTCTACTCACCAGTCCAGGTCGTTTCACAGCTGGTTTAATGTCACCTTTCTTCAAAGTATATTCTTTCCCCTGATCCTTCAGTGTCTTACGTACATTGTCCTTCCATTGCATGACATTAATCTTACCTTTTCTCTTTCAATTTACGTTTTTATGAGACCATGTGACACGCTACAAGTATGATTGTCCGCCATTTTATTTGCGTTACAACGTTATTCAGCTCAGCAACACAATCAAAATACTACAGCTCTCGAAGTAGTGTATCAGCAAGACGATGGCAGCACAAGATGCAAGATGTGCCATACAACATTTTTCAGCCGAAAAAGCAGCTTGGTCAAAAACGGACTTACAACATTATTCTAGGCAGTCGTTCATAACAATAATGTTATCTCTTTTAGTTTTAATTCTGATATAACAAAATAAATAATTCTGTCACTCTATTAAAAACAGCCTCAAAATAAACCTCGTGAACATGAGTTAAACTGAATTCAGCCACGACTTACAGTGCCGTTTTATATAAGCATGCATTAGTACTGTTCAGTATGTAGTAGTAATAGTAATCTAATGCTCAAATGCTTGGGTATATTCAATTTGCTTTCTTGCTTCCCAATAAAATCCAGCCAACATTCTTGATGGTGACATCTTGAGAGCTAAACAACTCGAAAGGTGATCCTCATTCATTGTAGAATTGTCTTTACGACATAGGATACAATTTGGAGAGTTGAAGATTCCAATTTTATAAAGGTGTGCAGCCAAATAGTCGTCGTCCATTAACAATCTAAATGTTGCTACAGCATCAAGTCTAGGGTGTTTGGAAATTAAGTATTTATTTTGCAATATAGCTGCCCATGATGTCATTATTTTCAATTCTGAAGTGCTCCAACGGTTCTTTCTGGAAATTTCGTTTAACTATAATTTTTGCAGAATGATGTGTAAAGTTTGATTTGGTGTCTTATAAAATTTCGGTGTCCTTCTTTGCTAAAAAAATCAGTAATATCATTACCGTGGATCCCGCAATGAGAGGGTATCCATTGAAGATGGATAATTTTATTTTGTTTAAACAATAATCTGATATTTTTTTTATTTCTAATACTTTACTGGAGATTGGAGAATTATTAGTTGCTATTGCTTGTATAGCCGAAGTTGAACCACTTAAAATAACTGCGCACTGAAATGAATTTATTCCGTAGAGAAGATGTGTTAGTGCCATCTCTATTGCCTGAATTTCACCATCAAAGTGGGTAGAGTTTTCCCCAACTGCGACATAGAAACTAAATAATTTTGAGTAAATTCTAGCTCCAGCCTCTACTTCCAGTCTGGATCCATCTGTATAGATATATAGCCATTGTTCAATATGTTATATGGTATAACTGTGTTAACTTGCAGCAAAATGAGCAAACAAACTTAAAAAAACGAGAGCCTTTATTAAGCCAAAGAAGGAAAATCTTTGACATAAATTGAAAGAAGCAGATCTCATTCTACAGTACAAGGTATTATAAGTCACAATCAGAAAGAAAATAGATTATTAAATAAACTAGAGAAATGTCCTCGAAAAGTGTCGCCAAAAAAGAAGAATGCTGATTTGTCAAGAAAATCCAAATTATTTAACGACGCTATATCAACTACAAGGTTATTTGGTACCAATGGGACTGTGATAGATATTTGGCGAGATGAGATGGGGAAAATCTCGGATAAAAACGAACCAAGTAACCAACTCAAGCAATAATCAAACTCTGCCCAAATATACCTCCAGATCAGCAGCCTCTGTCGACTGAGTTACGCCAGTTTTTAAAAACATGTTCAAAATATTCCTTTTTTACTCTCTATAACTTCTGTATATAGAGCTCCTTCATATAATTAAAAATAGGGAAGCTGCAAGGCGTGTTCCATACTTTTACCCATCCTGTATATATGTTCATTATGTTCACAAAAGTCTAAAATCACATTTCTGTAGTATCACAATACCTTCTACCGAGGAAGATGGTTCAGAAGATATTGTTTGAGATTCGCATTCGGGAGGTCCTGGGTTCGATTCCGAGTGCCGACCAACGTGGTCGAGTTTTTTTCCGTGCTTTTCCTCGACTGAATATAACTAATTTCCAGTTAAATACAGACGAATACCAGACTGAATCCCTATTACCAATGTATCACAGTTCATTTCCAACAGTTGCAATATGACCTAGAAATTAAAGCGACTATAAATAAGGATAGTTAAAAAAATGGCTTTTCTATACTTCGCATAATTAACAAGTAAAAGATAAATTAAAAATACACTTCTGTCTGTACAGTCTGGGTAATAGATATGTCTGACAATCTGATGTACCAGAAGAGAAACCAAAATGTGAAAATAAAGATTATGTTGCTTACTTGTGAATTGGTAAATGTTGGTCTTGGAGGAGTGAGTGTTTTCGATGCAAGATCTGGTGTGCTATTACTGCTTGGCCTATTGATGGGATATGGAGGAGGTGGTTTGTACAAATGCAGAAGTTGTAATCCCTGGATCATATGGTTTTCCATCGTGTCCAATTCAGGAGTGCTAGTGACAGAAAAATCACATCACACTGACAATAGAAATACAATACACATAAAGATTATTGTTTTATAACGTATTTATACAAATAAACTTGAACTGTATATGTACTTATTTAGTTCTGGAAGAGAATGAAGTTAAATGGCAAGATATAATTTATGAGTTGACACCCAACCAGGAGAGTGTCAACTTTTCACATTACAAGACTGAATTCGAATTCCCAGATCCCGAATTATTGGAATTTGTGGCAGATGAAATTGAAGCAAGTTTCACAGAATACAGATACTTTGGTTTTTCTTGCTGCCATTCCACTTTTTCCATTTAATGGTTAATATCATTAACAAAATTAACGTGATTTATCACTACAATACACAATCTACACTTATCATTCTCACATAAATAACAGGTGGTGGTGACAAGCAGTAGTAGTAGTAGTAGTAGTAGTAATAGTAGCAGTAGTAGCAACAGTAGTAGTAGTAGTAGTAGTAGTAGTAGCAGTAGTAGTAATAGCAGTAGTAGTAGTAGTAGCAATAGTGATATTAGTAGTAGTAGTAGCAGTAGTAGTAGTAGTAAAAGTAGCAGTAGCACTAGTAGTAGTAGTAGTAGTAGTAGCAGTAGTAGCAACAGTAGCAGTAGTAGCAGTAGTAGTAATAGTAGCAGTAGTAGTAGTAGCAGTAGTAGCAATAGTGATAGTAGTAGTAGTAGTAGTAGTAGTAGTAGTAGCAGTAGTAGTAGTAAAAGTAGCAGTAGTAGTAGCAGTAGTGGTAGTAGTAGTAGTAGTAGTAGTAGTAGTAGTAGCAGTAGTAGTAATAGTAGTAGCAGTAGTAGCAACAGTAGCAGTAGTAGCAACAGTAGTAGTAGTAGCAGTAGTAGTAATAGTAGCAGTAGTAGTAGTAGCAGTAGTAGCAATAGTGATAGTAGTAGTAGTAGTAGTAGTAGTAGCAGTAGTAGTAGTAAAAGTAGCAGTAGTAGTAGCAGTAGTGGTAGTAGTAGTAGTAGTAGTAGTAGTAGCAGTAGTAGTAATAGTAGTAGCAGTAGTAGCAGCAGCAGTAGCAGTAGTAGTAAAAGTAGCAGTAGTAGTAGTAGTAATAGTGGAATAATAATACATATGTATAAAGAGTAAGGTTATGGACGAAAATAAACATGTATCATTAAGTAATAATACTACCTAGCATGTAACCGGTACCAATGAATAATTATATTACTTAATAATTATTTCATAACCAATCACAACAAAACACTCTGCTGCTCCCTATTTCCACCACACAGCTAGCAACCAATTACAAGATTAAAGTGTAACATTTGTTATACACTGTTAACAAATGCTTGTTCCAGTGAAATGACGAATCACACAGTTCAACGAAACAATTGAAAAGTTAAAATCATAAAATTAAAAAGGTTTCAAAATACAGAAACAAAAGTAACTTACTGGTACATTTTGAGAAACTTTTTATTTATAAACCAATATGAAAATAAACAGTAAACTCAAACCAGAAACCAGATATTTGACGCTAAAATCAGAACATTACACAGGACATGTCTTTGATTTTCTGTGTAGCACTGCAACCTGTCAAACAGCACTTTAAAGAAATGTCTGTCCTACAAAAATCAAGACACCTAGCCAACCTATGTTACTTCAGAGTATGCAAGGAGGAATTATTGTAAAATATAAAGCATTTCACTTATACAGCTCTTTCATATTTTATATAACTCATTTAGAATAGGCAAGTTACTAGTAAAACAAATAATTTTAAATATATAACTTTAAATTTTGTAAGATATTTGGGGGATTACATCATACGCAGTAAATTTTTGTCAAATGACGGTGAAGAAATTTACCTGTATGTGTGGAGTGTTGGAAGCACTGCATGAGAATTATGATCTGCACTTCCTTTCATTAGTCTTTGAGACTCATCATTTCTGGATTCAAGGTACAAACGTTCTACCTGTGTTACATCTGGGTAATGCTTGTAATGACTGTATGAATTGAGATTCTGTAACAGTAATACAGTAATAAATATGATATTTCAAATACCAAAAAATACACCAAGACTGTAAAATATTGATCTAAAAGAGAGAAAAAGTAATGTTCGTTAAAGTGAGGTATAGATTGAATTTCTTCCACAAATTTTCAACCGAATTACATTACCCTACTCTGTTCACTGTTGTTGCTTCCAGTAGGCTGTCTTTCTCTGCTCCATTATCTATTTTCTTTTATTTTCCTTCTTTATTCATTTATGTATGCTCTATCTTATAGCCCTTACATGATCTTTGACGCTTTTACTTGTATAGTATACAAGGGGGTTAAGAAAACAACAATTTAGTCAGTGGAAAATTTTTCGGAAAAATATAGAAAATATTTTCCATTCCAGAAAACTTTCTGCGGAAAATTTTCCTTCTCACAACATTACATAGAATATGTTTTTGTTGTTTTGCTTTCTCACTTGGACCCACAACTATCAACTTATCTTTAAATTGTAAGAAAAAAGTAGATGAAGACCATATCTACGAAAATATCTTTCAATCAATCTTCTTAATGTATCCAGCTATTTGCTGATAACACAACGAAAATATCTTTGAAAAAATGATAACATTTTTTCTGGTAAAAATTATATGAACAAACACTGATGGATTATTCAATCATGCACCTTAACTGGCAAACTGCAGTTTCCACGTGTTTCAGTGTTATGCAGATTCCTAAGATTGTCTGCCATCAACATCTTGTTAATATAGAAAGCATATGCCATAGAATTGCGCATTTACTCCATTCTGTATTCCAGTCCACAGGTATTTAAAGAACGTTCTTGGCAATGTTTAAATATAAACTATTAAATATCGAGTTTTAAGACAAGAAAATGTGTCTGCAACAGGACAGCCATACTTAGGACAATGTATAAGGCTAAACGATGTTTAATCATTACTGTTACAATCAGCTTAATATATAACAAGTATGTGTAGCTTCATACCTAATAAACTCACCTCCTGTACATGAGTTTGATGTATTTCAGGTTGGCTGCTATATAAAATTCCAACTTGATGATTAGGTCTTATATTTAAATTCCCTGAGGTCTGGCCAGAACTATGATATTTCTGCTGCATTGCAGTCTCATAGTCCGGTGCTGGACGATATGATGGTAACAAGGCCCTTCAATGTAAGAAATATTTATATTAATGATAATGAGAACTAAGCAAAAAATGCATGAAGCTAGAATCACTCCCTGCAAAATCGTGTCAAAGAGACTGATCTTCGTGTGCACCACAATATCTATCATAACTCTTCAGGCACAGTTCACAAATAGAAATAGAAATATTTATATTCGGAATATGTATTATATGTCTTTCTCGTGTTAAATATTACTGTACCTGGTTAGCATGTTTCGGTCTGTTATTGACCTTCTTCAGAACTCAAGAAAGTCAATAAAAGACCGAAACGTGTTAACCAGGTACAGTAATATTTAACACGAGAAAGACATATAATACATATTCCGAAGTGATATGGTGTTAAAAGTTGTGTAATCAAGATGTATAAATATTTATACGTTTGCTGGATCAATGCAGCCTAGTGAAATTGATGTAATATTTAGAAGTATCTGTAGCAAAGGTACTTTTCTCTGTAACAAATGAAGGGTACACAGGAATAACGATCAAGGTCCATTTTAGAAAGTTTCGAGAAAAACGAATTTTAAAGCTTAAGCACTTAATACTTTGTTATGTGTGTATTCAATATAAATTGACGTAGTGGAATGTCAAGAACGATGATTTCTTATTACTAGCTAGACCACATGATAGTACTTCCTTTCCACTATAAGATGGCATTATTAACTCAATTTCGATTTTTGATGGACCTTGATCGTTTTTCCCGTGTACACTTCAAATGGCAATACGTGCATATTTTGGAAAACAATGTCAAAATAGTGGCCATCTCTTAGAAGACAGTACAAAAAGAAACAGCATGATGTTTGTCTTTAATTTTTTTTATTCACAGCAGACCTTCCTTTTAGTCAATTCTGGGAATCTCTGATAGCTTTATTTCCTCTGAATACATTAGCCTTCTATGGTGTAATCTTCTAAAAGAGCAGCCACAATGTACTGTAAATGCAGTTGTTGAAAGCAATCTGCCAACTGTTGCACGATATAAAACGTTTCCCTACAGACACCTCTACACAGTGCCAGCACACATCTGTCTTGAAAATAGAAAAATTTCCTTGAAGTAAAATAGAATAAGACGTATTTAAAAATATTACCTTAGTTTATCCATATCCGTAGGTGTAGAAAGATCAAGGCACGATGTAGACTGAGCTCGTTGCACTGCGGAAGGTGGCATTCCCCACGTTGCAGGACCCCCACCCGAATCCCTACTGTCGAGTTCCTCACAACTTTCTGTTAATTGACCATCCTATAACATATCAGTATTTTCTTTACAATAAACATTTTAAAGCAAGAAAATATTATGGTTCATAACAAAATTTTCATCACTCCTAGAAAGACGTCTAGCACCCTAACAATCTCTTCTAGTCATCATCGAATTAATTTACCTGCACTTGTTTATATTCTAGTACTAAATTTCAAGTTTATTTTAAATGCACATCCATTTGGCATTTCATATATTGCACTTTAACTTTTCTGCTTTACTTTGGAATGTCTCACCCAACATACAAATGGAACAAAAACAGAGAGGAGCAGCGAAGGAATTCTATCTGTATCTTCCCACGAATGTTGGTTGGGAACAATACTAATTTTTAATTATATATTATATCTGAAGTCTGGACCTATTTTATGGAAAAAGAGTTACAAGATTCACATGAATTATTTGGAACAATTTATTATAAAACTAGATGATTCAGAAGAGGAAGGGAAACTGGAGCAAAGCGAGACAGAGATTATTAGTGAACAAATTGAACGATTAATATTTGAGGAGAAAAATTCGTTCCGGCGCCGGAGATCGAACCCGGGTCCTTGGTTCTACGTACCAAGCGCTCTGACCACTGAGCTACGCTGAATTCAATCCACAGCACCGGACCAAACCTTCCTCCTCCTTCAATGTTTCCCTTTGTGGCCTGACTCTGCGGAATCCCGGCCAAACAAGTCACTCACTGAGTGTGCTCCTAATATAATGGCAGTTGACATTGGACATATACGTCAACATATATGCCTAACTTGGAGTCAGGCCACAAAGGGAAACATTGAAGGAGGATGGTTCGGTCCGATGCTGTGGATTGAATTCGGTGTAGCTCAGTGATCAGAGCACTTGGTACGTAGAACCAAGGACCCGGGTTCGATCCCCGGCGCCGGAACGAATTTTTCTCCTCAAATATTAATTGTCAATATTACAGATATTATTCTGTATGACATATTAATAAATCTATAATATAAATTGAACAAACTATTACGTAGATTTGTATTCTTTTGCATTAATTTTGTACTGCTCACTTACTATTATCAGACAATTATATGCCACATAACATCTACGTGCTTGCTATCCTAGTGCAGGCCATAATAAATCGGTAATGATGTTGCATATGCTTTCATGTAATATTGGATCTTAATATTTAAAGAATCAGACGTACTACACTGGGTGTACATGACAACCGTCAAAACCAACTCCATGCACATAAAAGTACAACCCAACTCATTGGACTTCGGTATTCAAGTATCATCATTCTTACCTCTAAGGCACTATGGAAAAGATTTGCTACCAAGGGCTCTCCAAGATGCAAATTCTGAGCTGGCTCTACTGCGTGTTCATTCTGCATGTAGAATGTGTGCTGCAAAATTAGGCAGATCCAATTACAATCTAATGCTGTATTACAAATTACTAATAAAGGAAGGAAACAAAAACCACGAAAATTAAATAAAAGTTATGTCTACCCACTATTAATTGTCATTTTAAGTTTAAGGGAGGGGATGGGTGAAATTTCTAACTTCTGTAGTTTTTTAGCTAGTTGGTTACAAATTTTCATGCATGTCACCCAAATACTTTCTGAGTTATGCTCTTTTTCTAAAAAAAAAAAAAAATGGGGCATATTTTCAAAATCTATCTTCTCATACAAATTTTAAGTATATGATCTAGAATAAGTATATTATGCAACGAGCCTATAATGGTAGTAATTAAGACTCGAGTATGTTTATGAAACGAGTGCAAGCGAGTTTCATAATTTTCATACGAGCGTCTTAATTACCATTATAGGCAAGTTTCATACGACTGTTTATGCTCGACCATATTTCTAACTTGAAATTATGCATAAGTATTCATGTTATTCTTATCTGACTGAGGAGCGGAACTGACCTTGTGCAATACCTCGTAAATTGTGAGATGTGCGCAGACGCGAAAGTATTGATTTTTTCCGAGAAACAAATGACATTGACCTTGATATAATCTAGAGAATAAAATAAACATTAATCTTGATATAACCTTCAAATTGAATTAGACATTGAAAAACGAGATGACAAATTGAATTTATTTCAATATTATTTAAAATTAACGCTAATTATTTTAGTAACAGAACTAGTTGTCTTTCGATTGCATATCTGAGAATAATCGATACTTGCGCTTTCATATTGCTACAATGGTATTTTCTGATTGGTGGAACACCTGAACTTTAATGAATAGGTGTACTTTAATGAGGTCCATTAAAGGGCTGCTACCAGGTGTATAATTAGTACATTTCGGCATGGTCGAGCATAAAAAATATTACAGTATCTTTGATGTACCTAGAAAAGCACTAAGCATCCATATTTTATAAATATATCCTTAGAATACACAAAAAAATTATTATTTTGTCAAAATTTGTTTTAATTTTCTAGTACCTACTGTTATACAAATTATTTTTTAATTTAAAAAGTAATTAACATATAAAAAGTCTGATAATCTAATTTGTTAACCATACTTTACAGAACATGCAGTAAAAATTTCACGTTCCTAGCGGGATAAGTTACAGGAGAATGGAGAAAGTTACACAACGCAGAACTGCACGCATTGCATCCTTCACCTGACATAATTAGGAACATTAAATCCAGTCGTTTGAGATGGGCAGGGCATGTAGCATGTATGGGCGAATCCAGAAATGCATATAGAGTGTTAGTTGGGAGGCTGGAGGAAAAAAGACCTTTGGGGAGGCCGAGACGTAGATGGGAGGATAATATTAAAAAGGATTTGAGGGAGGTGGGATATGATGGTAGAGACTGGATTAATCTTGCTCAGGATAGGGACCAATGGCGGGCTTATGTGAGGGTGGCAATGAACCTCCGGGTTCCTTAAAAGCCATTAAGTAAGTATATTCCATATATGATACGTAACATGCTACAAATTTTCATGCATCTCACCCAAATACTTTCTGAGTTATGCTCTTTTTCTAAAAAAAAAAAAAAATGGGGCATATTTTCAAAATCTATCTTCTCGTACAAATTTTAAGTATATGATCTAGAAAAAATATTACAGTATCTTTGATGTACCTAGAAAGCCACTAAGTATCCATATTTTAGAAATATATCCTTAGAATACAGAAAAAAATTATTATTTTGTCAAAATTTGTTTTGATTTTCTGGTACCTATTGTTATACAAATTATTTTTTAATTCAAAAAGTATAAAAAAAGTATATAAAAACCTGATATCCTAATTTGTTAACCATATTTTATAGAACATGCAGTAAAAATTTCATGTTCCTAGCTTAAATTGTAAGAGCCTTTACACTTCGAACCTGACGAAATGTGCTGAAAAAAAAAGTGTGAGAAAACAGCATGTAAAATCTATATGGAATTGAAGTTCATGGGTGCAGCCATTTAGATATTGCGTAATTTTTATGCTTTCGAGCGCCGCAGAGCATATATATATAAGAGATTGCTGATTCAATCTTTACAGGAAAATGAAAATACGATTTTTGGCTGAAAACGACCAAAATTTCACCCGTTAACCCCCTTAAATTAAATATATTGTATATATCATGGTTTTGTCTAATTCTGTTGGGTTTCAACCTAGTTCACTGTTTTCAGGCTTTCTTTTGTTCCAACATTAGAAAAACACATGGCAAGACTCTTGTGCTAGGACACACAACCTGCACACAATGCCAAAGGATCTGCATTACTTTTACAAATACAGCACCATCTTGCATTATTTGTTTACACAACATATTCTGTACCTGATGCACACACATTCTCCACACATATTTTGCAGATTCGGGATCTGCAAACTGGAAGTGAACTGTCTCATCTGGAACTTGACATTCAATGCCGAAGTTACGCTTGTGGTTGATCACATTGGTGATATCCCTCCACCTGAAATTATTTAGAGAAACAAATTACGCTATGAAATGGCAGCTTTAACTTGGAATATATTGTCGTACGCCGGTCTCCGTGGTCGTTCCTCTCCGACGTGTTGTCGAGGTGGGGAGGGGAAACGGGAGTGACGTGACAAGATGGCTGTCGCTTGTGGGTGGGGGTAATAATAAGGAACTGTGGTGAAGTTTAAAGAAAGACTGTTTTAAAGTAACATTTGTTTATTACAGAAATAGCTAACAAAGAAAGTATAACTGTGATTTCTCCTAGTCCTGTGGTAGGGGTAACGGGAGAGTCGTGATAGAAATTGATAGTTTAGAAATTCGTCCTTGAGGCTTCGATGCGAGGAGAGTTATGAGGGGTGATAGTACAGTACGACTTGAATGAAAGGGAGGTAGGGGTAACGGGAGTGCCTGGGGAAAATCGGCTTGCTTTCATGTGTGTTGTGGGGTGGGCAGGATAACGAGAGAGATGGAATCGGGATGATGGTTGATTCTCTAGGTCGAAGGATCAAACACAGCGTATTGTGCGACTTATCGACATTCGAGAACACACCCCTTTGGATTCGGAGGATCAACACAGCGTACTATGCGACTTACCGACACTAGGGGGGGGGGGGTTGGTGGTCTCTAGCGTTCGGAGGATCAACACAGCGTACTATGCGACTTACCGACACTAGAGGGGGGGAGTTCAGGAGAGGACTGTGGTGTATGAACAAGCCGGGATAAGTGGGGAGTCGAAGTCAGGAAGAGAAGTGGATGGGTTGGAGGTGGTGATGAGACTAGTAGCGAGACGAGAATAAAATAAGTTTAGAATACGTAAGAAATGAGGAAGATTCGGCTGGTGTAGGAAAGTATCCAGGAGACAGGGGCGCAGCTTGGCTCCCTGTTCCCGGAGTGGTGGCCGTGTGTAGACACGTCCGAACAAAAGACAACCATAGCGTAAGCCTGGTTGGAAGACTGCTGCCAGTGACGGAGGACGCGTTAGAGCTACCTCTTTGCCATCTGGCGAACGAGAGACCTGGCCTTGTGTCCAAGCCATATTTATACCCCTCGGAACAATGGTGGTTGAGGACGCCGTTGACGTCACAGTGCCTGGGGGTATCTATACTGCCAACGTGACTCGTCGCCGCGCGATCTTTGCTTTCTCCCTCACAAGAGGGAAAAAAGTGAGCCAACCTGCTTTCTGAGAGAGAGAGAAAGCAGCGACTCTCATTTGCACGGGTAGGTTTGAACCATTTAAAGTAGGACGCACGGGCATCGAGAATTGATATATACAACAATATTTTCCAAAGTTTTGTGCCGACAGCTGATCAGATTGCAAGTTTTCACAACAAATGATTACAATTTACAAGCTTTGGCTTAGCCTAATATAAAAAATGGTGAAGGTTCGGCAGAACGCCTATGAGTGACACTATAAACAAATAAAACACAAACATGCACACGCAACACGCTCCAAAATAATATGAACAAAGGATGCATTCAGCAGGCTAACAACGCTTACCATGCTTACGATACGATTCTCGCACGTCGCTATATACATCGGATATGATGTCAGGAGTCTGTTCAACTGAAATAGATTCAGTACTATCGAATGTGCAATACTAGTGACCATAAATATCGACCTTATCTATGCTATGGCTATTGACTGTAGTACAAAAAAATTAAAAATTGAAAATCTAAGCACATTATTCGCTAATTGCTTAAAAAATCGCGTTATTTTCGCAAAAACATAAGAAATTCGTGACTTAATACAGATTTCGCGATGTTTCGCGAGTTAAATCAGACATAAATGGATTGAAGGATGTATATTACTGTAATTAGATGTTGAGAAATATTTTTTTTCCAAAATTCGCGAAATTCATGGTCGCAAAATATTCATTTATTTATTTTCCAATGGCTAGAACTGACGATCAAGTCATTTTCTCTCTAGCTTCCCAGTACAGCTAACAAGGTCCTCAGTCTGTTGTGCAGTTGGGTTTAAGGCTGAGCAGAACAGAAAGTGTTGTTTATCCATGATTTGGACAGGGTTGTTGCACAAAACACATATGTTGGATTGGTATATGCCTATCCTGTGTAGATGGTGAGCCTGGCAGTCCTGTCCTGACATCAACCTAAATTTTGCTAAAGCTTCCTTGCGGCCTTTATATTTTACTTTCGTTGATAGTTCATCAATTTTTTCCCATGACTTCTCGCAATATTCCATTCCCTACTCATGACTGTTCATGAAGCTTGCTAGGATAGGAACAAGTCTGCAATCCACGCAGATATGTCAACACCTAGATAGACTACACCTGGTACGTGAACCAATCCTAATCATGTGGGAAGCAGAGAACTTAGGAGTACAGCTTTGATTAGGTGCTGATGAAGGAAGGTGTCCTTCCATTCATTCTCCTACACTCACCTGTAGAACTTGGAAGTCTGGTTATTTTCATAACCAACAACAACTCCCATGAGAGACACACCAATGATAACTTCAGCACCAGTTTCATCCTGTAATGAAGATTGATATTTGTATGTATGAATTACATAATATCTCATATTTCAATTACACATTTTACTGAGATCTTACATTACTCACTTTGGCCTCAAACGTTTCCTGACCATAACCATCCAATTGCTGTGCTGCCAGAATATAGTATTCCTCAGCTGTGCCTTGGGACAAGCCAGCAAGAGCTGCATGGTGAAGGATCACTGCTTCTGTCAAGTTTTCCAGGTTCCCATCTGATGTTAGATGCTATGATAAAGTTGATACAAAGCAATAAGCATAGTGCAGATGATTCTCAGTCTATTAAGTTGCTACAGTACCACCTTTTGCAAGGGCTCAAATTTAACAGATACTTTTCTTTCATAATAGATATAAGTCGTGATCAAATGAAATCTGCTGAGTTTAGAATGTAATTGCAGTTCAATAGAAAATTAGGCTGCATTTTTTAAGAAGATCATTACTTCATCAATTTTCATGAGTTAATATTTCCTTAATATATTTCTGCACAATACCAACACACACACAAACAATTATAAAGTGCACATAGTGTAATCAGTTTTCTTTCCTAAAGCAAGAAGCAATGTATCTTTCTGTCATCAGAAATGTCAGAGTTCCACCAACTTTGACATCAAGGGGTTAATGAAATATCTGTAAATGCAAATGTAAGTGTGATATTAAAATAATTCATGTGTCTTCTACCAGTTGCCCCAGTATTTGGTCTATTTTATGATGGCATCCTTGAAGTAATCATTATTTGGTTTCACTATAATTTGTGGTCAATGTTCAAAACCTTGTCTCTTTTCAAAGCTTTCCTGAAAGCTGGCAACAAATCCGATCTGAATGAAATTTCATGAGACAATTTTTCTTCCTGCATGAGGACTCGAACCAGTGCCCATGCCATATCATTAGTCTAAGACATAATGCTTAGACTATGAGCTACAGAGTGGGACAATCAATGATGTACATGGTGATAAAGAAATTGGAAAAATTGACTACAGAAAAGGCAATAAAATAATAATCAAGGAACGAATTTTGTGACTAACGACCACTCATATAAATTGAGGGAAAGAAGACAGAAGATGGACACTGGAAAGTTTTCTTTTCTCAGTCATACTATCAGGGACTGGAATGCTTTACCTGCAGACTTACCGGTACTAAAGGCTTTACCAATAACCAAAAATGTATTTAAAAATAGGCTTAAGGACTTTACTAATAGACAGTAGTATATTATATACACTAGTTAAAGGGTGTAATTGATATCTTGTTATTTGAAGTGTTCTATCAGTGAGGAAGTGTGTTGTGTCAGTGAAGTGTGTAGTGTCAGTGAAGTCTATTGTGTAAGTGAAGTGTGTTGGTGTCAGTGAAGTGGCTGTGCAAAGTATTCGAACAGTGAAATGGTTAGAAGTGTTAGTGAAATCAGGTAGAATCAGTGCAGTGAGTGAGTTGACAGTGAAATAAGTGTAGTGCCGAAAGGTACTTGTGCAGGCATGAACCTGTCACACTCGTGGGTCTTAGTTCGAACTTAGGGTTAAGATGCAAATTAGATTTACTTTAAATGTTATTTTAAGTGACCATGCTTCATTTTAATTTAGGATGCTCCTTGTTATTATTATTATTTTTTTATTATTATTATTATTATTATTATTATTATTAATTATTGTTTTTTATTAGTTCTGTTTATTATTAATTGTCATTATTGAGTGTAATTAGTTACCACTGCCACCGGGTATATAACCATTTGCAGTGTGAATAAATACATACATACATAGGCAAGAATCAGGCTTTGTTCTTTCATGAATTCGCATTTTACTCGCTGCATGAAGTAAAGAGATATACTGTAACATTTATGTCAAAAATATGATCTGCATTATTTTCTGCAACTAAAAATGACTAGATAATATTTGCGCTAAAAAGCATTATTAACATTGTAATTTCTCCTATTATGAGAAAACAGTTGTAGGAATTCTTATGGATACTTCAGTCTAATAGCAGAGTAGTAAATACTAAATATTTATTTCGATCATCTTCCATTTATGATACAATTTAAAGTAACACAGTAGAAATTACCTTTGGAAACAGTGCGAAGTCTTTTAAGTATTCTGCAGTATGCCTTTCCAGGTCATGATTTCCGAACTCAGCTGAAATAATTGTATAAAAGTTGCATTATAGTTGGTTTCACATATCACACAAATTTCACGAAACAAAATAGTTTTCAATAATATTTCCCATTTTATCATGAAATTTATTATATTACAATGCTTACAGTATGAAAAGAAAACTTGGAAATACTGCTAATGCAATAATGTTTCGCTTACTAACAAACATGTAATACATATAAACATACCTTGCATACTATAACTGGCTAAAAGCACTGCCTGCTTCGCATCACAGTTCATTCGACCATCAATCACATCTTTCTTCAGTTGAAGAAAATAGTGATATCTGAAATAAAATTGCAGCAGTTAGCCCTGATAATTTCTGTGTTAATGCTTAACAAAATGTGTGGGATTGTTTTTTGGCGAAAATAAAAATAACATGTAAATACAGGATGAACATTTGAGATCAGCGATTTTGACAAGACTGTTAGGAATGAAAGTTAATGATGTAAAATGAATAATAGCAAAACCAAATCATACATCTATTAAAGGTAGCCAAGTTATTGGGAGCAAAAGCTGCAGTTTATATAATTACAGTGAAACTTGGATTTTATATTCTCCTGCAAAACAATTCTGTGCATGAAAATTGTGTCCGTGTTAATCGTTATGGCACTGGCGGACGTAATTCGACATTTCATGGAACAAGTGGAGAATTCAGACAGTACAGCAGCACCAACAACACTCACCACTAGTCACTGAGCCATGTCAAACAAAAGAGAATCGAAATGTTGCTAGTAAAATGCATGACTATATTCTTTAAGAATAATTCACTGCACTAGTCAAGTGCAAGATATATGGAGTATAATGGAGAATTTGTAATGCACAAAAAGGAAAATGCACGTCTTCGAAAATATCACAACACATTGTCACAGCAGAATGAAGGATAAATATCTTGTGGTCCAGGGAATATCGATGAAATATACTAATTTGAGAAACGAAAATATTGGTAATTTGTTAGGAGACATCGTTGCGGGATTACATGAGGTACCTATCTCCCCACACTACACATGGGACAGAAAACGTACTTAAATCACTGAAACCTTTTCCTTGGTCTCATGTCACTTAAATATCCCAGCAACTAACCAACGTACTTCTGCCACCTATTAGCAGGGTCCATTTTCGTTGAGAAATAAGATTATCTAGAACCATTCTGATAAACCTGGAAATATTCTTGTTTTAAGAGTTGTCACATACTTCAGTCTCATGTCACTTAATTAGCCCCTAATATATATTATATTAATATTACATATATCAAAGGGATAATGCACGTGACATTTACTTGTCATTTTTACATGAAGCACTTGTCACTAATATATCCGCTCATCAGTTTGTTTAATCGATACTAATATAATTATCTCATCAAACCCTATCTAACCTTATGGCAAACAATGGCGTTATCTCTCAACAATATTAAGAACAATGAAGGAGAGAGAAAAAAGGGAATTTCTGCTGGCAATGACGCCACAGGTGAACATCATGCCCATATGTTGGAGACATCATGTACTGGCTTTCATCGTAATGGCATGGTTGAAAGATGCTGTACCTAATTCTCCACTTTAGTGCATAATGTTGCATCCAGCCCTTCCAATTCATATCCTGTACATGCTGCTACCTTGTCATTTCATCATGAAGCAGGTTAACTCCAGACACGTAGAACATAACCCTGAGGAACAAGCTCTGGTCTCGAGCATACTTGTCCAGCTGCCTTTTGAGTGGACGGTCCATCTCGACCCATCTTGGTACAGACTGCGCATGTCTTGAAAGGTAACGTAATCCAAAAAACTCTGGCTGCAAAAACATATTAATAAAAGTTATAAATAACAAGGATTTAAAGAAGAATATTATACAATTTAAATATTTTGATGATGTAGTAGGAACTGACCGCAATAAGCAGGTCATAAAAATAAAACAGGTGAGCCTGGTTAGTAAAGTATGAAGCTCTTGCTATGTAACAGAATACAGGATGTCTGAAACCTCTTAGGTCAAAATAATACAGATCATATAGGAGTCTAAACTGAGTATTTGCAGATAGGTAATCAACTCTGTGTGTGTCTAATGCCTACTCACTTCACTTGCGTGATTTGGGTTTCACATACTGCGGATGCAGGACTGTGACCCAGTTTCAAGTTGCACACCACTTCGGCAGGTCATGTTATGCATGATGTGTATCTGTGAAGAGTAATGTCGTGTACTAGGATGAGTGTATGTGTAAGTATTCGTGTAAGTGTAATGTAGGGAATGGGTGAGGAGGACGATGATGGTGAGGAAGGGAGAAAGGGAAACCCAGTGCCGGCACATAGCCTACTCCTGTCGAATAGCACAAAGGGGGCCACCAGGCTTAATGTCCCCATCCGATGGACAAATCACTATCAACAGTGACATATCCCTTCTCTTCATATGTACTGCGGAGAGATTTGGGATTTAACCCAGGCATATTGGTACACAATCTAGTGATTAGAAATTGTGCACTGCCATCTCTCCTAGTCAGTAACCAATTGTTGGAATGCCTATTTCAGACATCACAAGATCTTGAACGAGAAATGCATTTGAGAAACGTTTTTGTAAGCTGCTTTGGTTTTGACAACAAACAACTTCCTACCATAT
This sequence comes from Periplaneta americana, assembly GCF_040183065.1. Lineage (NCBI taxonomy): Eukaryota > Metazoa > Arthropoda > Insecta > Blattodea > Blattidae > Periplaneta > Periplaneta americana. The sequence continues at coordinate 155,326,965 of NC_091130.1, forward strand.
CGACATTTGGTGGTGCTCACTTGTAAAACAATAACACAATTGCCACAGGTACGTTGGATTTACGGTCCAGTATACAATAAAGGAGACTGGAGAAAAAGAAAGAATAAAGAGATTGATCAGCTATTGGAAGGCGAGAATATAATGAGGTTTATCAAATCTATTAGGCTGAGATGGTTAGGACACATAGCAGTGGCGTAGCATAAAATTTTGAGAAGGGGAAGCTAACTCAAGTTGTCTTTCATGTACATATGAGAAAACGTATTACAAAAATATAGTCTTGAAATAAATAGTAGTCAATGTCAAGCCAGCAGTCCGAAGATTGGTTGGAACCTCGTAAGTAATACCATTAAGGCATGACCTCAAATGGTACGTAGTAAAATATGATTTCATGGTTTACACATATCTCTAACAAATAGACATGGTCATTTGTTTTTTAAATCGCACTTTTGTTTGTAAGTCAGTCTTGATAATAGAATTGTCCTAAAAATTCAAGTAAATTGGTGTCAGGAACTGTTATTTCACTCATTATTTATTATATCAGCCACAATGCACACTAACACTTCAACTGAACACATCTCACGAAAGGGATAACTCGGAAACTACTTATTTTAAATGTTAAAGCTAGCTTCTTGTGAGCCTTGCGACTAGGGTAGTTTAGTTAGAAAGGGATGGAAAATCTGCGGGGTGGATTACACAGAAGAAACCAGTCTGCTTGGAAGCTGGTGTGTGCAGGCTTCTTGTTTACTGCTGCATCACGAATCATCCTGAGCTGCCGCATCACAATATTTAATGCATAAATATAAATTCTATTAAAATTAATAAATAATTTTGTTCATAATTGCAGGTTTATTATGAAATTATTATTAACTGGGGAAGCTGAGCTTTTTAGCTTACATTGACGCTACGCCACTGACATATAGTGAGAATGGAGAAGGGAAGACTTCCTAAGATTATAATGAATGCAGGAATGGAGGGAGAAAGAAGAAGAGGAAGACCGAAGAAGCAGTCGATGGACGACGTATTGCGAGATGTTACATGCCTGGGAACGAGGAATTGGAGGACAGTGGCTGGGGTAGAGTGAAGTCGAGAGCTGTTGTGAGAGAAGCCAAGGTCCACTTTGGACTCTAGTGCTGTGATTGTGATGATGACAAAATATCACAAAATTTATGCCTGGAAATGTTAAATTTTTACTGATATAGCATAAACGAAAATAAATTTATTACAAGCGACTTTGGACCTGAACACCCAATATGCAGGAATGGCCATTTTCTCACCTGCTGCAGACCAAGTCTCTGACACACATTGTCCAGGCATTCTCTTCCACTGCTCTCGGCTGACAAGGTACATTCTATTGACGTTCCATCTAGTAGCTCCACACATATCACAAACAAAGACTTAGACACAACATTATACTGACGACTCTTCTTCAAACGAAGCTTGAAAGGCATATTCTAGGATGCACACAAACACATTTATCTAGAACAGAAAGAAAGAACACTGTAACATTTACGTCCACTACAAGTTTTTCAGTTTAGTATGTTATTTTACGACGTTTTATCAACAGCTTTGGTTATTTAGCATCTGAATGAGATGAAGGTGATAATGCCGGTGAAATGAGTCCGGGATCCAGCACCGAAAGTTACGCAGCATTTGCTCATATTGGGTTGAGGGAAAACCCCGGAAAAAACCTCAACCAGGTAACTTGTCCCGACCGGGAATCGAACCCGGGCCACCTGGTTTCGCGGCTAGACGTGCTAACCATTACTCCACAGGCGTGGACAGTTTTTCAGTTAATCAAGAAATTGTTGAGAACTAAATTTTATAATAATATAATTGTTTGGTTTTCTCAGAAATGCACCACAGTAATGTAGGTAATCAGAGAAGTAACATCAAAAGATAAAGCGCAGTACAGTAAGAACTGCCTGTGTAGGAAATATTTTCAAAAGGATGAACACTACAAATAATCATGTGTACTGCTCCTCTGCAGTGCAAGCTCATGATGTTGATGTTATTTTATAAATTGAGGGGCTGGGTGCAAGAAGGGCATTTTAGAGGATATGCCCTTTTTAAGTAAAAAGCTTTATTGTGTTCTCTGATCTGTTATGCATATGATCACCAAGTTGTAGTTCAATACTGTGATCACAGAGCCAGGAGTAACCAAAATGTAAAGGCGTGCATAGGTAACATCATTACGGTTTGAATTTTCAACATCAATTTTTCAAAACTTGCATTTGAGAGAAGTGCCTTTCTTGCACCCAACCCTTCAACTGTCCTCCTTTTGCCATTTATCACGTGATGTGAATGTCTGTCTTGCAGATCCCTCTGTATGTTGTATTATGACATGATATGATATGATATGATATGATATGATATGATATGATATGATATGATATATGATATGATATGATATGATATGATATGATATATGATATGATATGATATGATATGATATATTTGATATATGATATGATATGATATGATATGATACGATATGATACGATATATGATATGATATGATATATGATATGATATGATATATGATATGATATGATATGATATGATATGATATGATATATGATATGATATGATATATTTGATATATAATATGATATGATACGATATGATACGATATATGATAAGATATGATATGATATATGATATGATATGATATATATATGATATATGATATGATATATATGATATATGATATGATATGATATATGATATGATATGATATATTTGATATATGATATGATATGATATGATACGATATATGATATGATATGATATATGATATGATATGATATATTTGATATATGATATGATATGATATGATACGATATGATACGATATATGATATGATATGATATGATATGATATGATATGATATGATATGATATATATGATATATGATATGATATGATATGATATGATATGATATATGATATGATATGATATGATATATGATATGATATGATATGATATATGATATGACATGATATGATATGATATGATATGATATATATGATATGATATGATATATAATATGATATGATATGATATATGATATGATATGATATGATATGATATGATATGATATGATATATGATATGATATATGATATGATATGATATATGATATGATATATTTCTTCACAGCACTTCTTTACATGTAATGGTGTACCTCACATTTCTGTATCCGGTGCCACCATTAACATATTATTACAATAACACATTATTTGCAGTACACGTCTACACAAATACTCCCAATTACACTATGTACCTTTTTTCTTATTTGGTCAAAACTCCCCTTCAGTATTTCTCCTACATTTCATTTACTATTTTCTATTTGTTCCTTAATCCTAACATATCTAATATTCTATACTACTTTCACACCCCCTTTATCTCTAACTACTATTCACTAAAATCTCAATTTCAAATTATCTCTATAAATTATCATATTGCTCAGCACCCATACATTTAATTATTTGTCCTATTTGTTCTTTGACCTTTTCTCCTATCTTTCTCTTGTATTCATTTACTGTTCCAACGTTCAAATGTTGGTACTAATTTTATGCTGTCACTTGTTCACTTCTCTTAACCCTTTCTCACTATTTTCTCTCATTCCTATTTGCGCTCACTTTCACTTTCTCACTATTCTGCTTACACTTAATCCATTGTCACTATTCTCACTTCTTATAAATAGCCTACTTATATTTTATTCTACACGTCTGCTTATACACTTTCTCTCTCCCCTATACTTCTCGATCTTTTCCTGTTTCCCTTCATTTGCACTTTTTGATCACATCCACATTTTTTTAAACGTATCAAATATCTTTGCTATATCCTTTATTTCTTCTTCTATTCCACTTTTATTTTTTCCCCCCACGCTTTCACTTTCAATTACTAGATTTCCACTTACACTCGCACCCTTATTCTTTTCACTACTTTCTTCCCTATCATTTCCTGAATCTTGGTTTCTCTTTTTATCACCATTTGCCTTTTTTCTAGCGCCCGTGTTTCTTATTCCGTTATTGTCAGCGTATGTTGCATTAGCTTCACCAAGCTGTGTTAATCATTCTTTAAAATAGAGACTTGAAAAAATTTGCCCTCGCTTTTGAATCAACAACAATCCATAGCTGTCAAGTTCTACCACCAAAACTTCTTACCGTCTTGAAGTACAAAAGTCGTTACATCTTCCATACTTACGACAGTAATAACACAAAATATTCTAACAACCTTTAACTTCTTGTAATCATATCAGTGCTCCCAAAATTATGTGGCATCAATTAACATCATAACCAACGACAGCTGATAGTTTCTACTCACAGAGAAATCCATATGTATCTTCAATTCGGTTGTGAGAAGCAATCCGTCTTGGGGCAGATATGTGGAGGACTCAATAATTACCGGTACACTCTTCATTCCCTCCTCCATAAAGATAACTTTTTCTGCTGACAGATCTCTGGAAGAAAGTTATAGTAGTATTGCATTGTATTTATTTACATTCCATGGTATTCATATATCACTTCACAGCTAGAATATGGAACATGTCAAAAAAAATCTTAATAATACTATAAAGTCTTAATTATGGTCACAGTCTAGTTGAAATATATACAGAAGATTTTTACAATATAGTCTACTAGTACACCATGGCACGGCGCGTCCTCAGGTTGCGGATAGAGCAGACGGCCTCCAGAAATGGAGGGTAGCTGCAAATATATTGAATTAGCAGTCGTGAACAGCTAATAAGGGGTGGTCCTCCAGCTTGGGGGATGAGCGAAGGGCTAACAACCCATCACCATAAAAAACACAACTTGTTACAAATCCACACAATAAGCCTTGGAATGGGACTGATTCTCTGGCACGACCACAGCAAAGAAATAAGGTTATGAGATTTGGCACTAGTCTTTATAGAACAGGAGGGGTAACATTAGTAGCAAAAGAACTAGCTAGATATAGAATAGACTTCGTGGGAGTACAAGAGGTTAGGTTAGATGGGAATGGCATATCACAAATAGGAGATTACTTGTATTATGGGGAAGGAAACAATAATTACCAATTAGGAACAGGATTCTTTGTTCATAAAAGAATAAAATCAGCAGTAAAAAAGGTCGAATTTATCAATGACAGGTTATCGTATTTAGTACTTAAGGGTAGATGGTGCGATATCGTAATTATAAATGCTCACGTCCATACAGAAGAGAACGACGACCATATAATAATAGCTTCTATGAAGAATTGAAACACACTTTTGATCAATTATCTAGATATCACATGAAAATTTTATTGAGGGATTTCAATGCTAAAGTAGGATGGGAGGATATTTTTAAATCAACTATTGGAAAAGAGAGCCTACATGTAACTAGTAATGACAATGAAGTTAGGTTAGTCAACTTTGCCACATCAAAAAATTTAATTCTAAAAAGTACAACATTTCCCATAAGAATATACATAAATATACTTGGATTTCTCCAGGTAGATTGATACACAACCAGATAGACCACATCTTGATAGATAAACGAAGACATACTAGTATACCGGTAGTAGAAATTCGAACCTTTAGGGGGGCAGACTGTAATTCTGACCATTATTTAGTAGTTGGAGAATTAAGAGAAAGACTATCAGTAGCCAAGCGAGTAGAGCAACAAGTTAACATTAGTAGATTCAATATTTTGAAATTAAGAGGTTGGTAATCTCCAAAAGGTACTCTACATTTGAGGTATAACAAATTGTGGCTAGCATCATTCGTTTTGAAATAAAGAAAGAAAGAAATATGTTAGTTCTATATAAATCATTCTGTAGTTTGAAATCTAAGTGCATTGGCTACTTAGTCACTTCAGTGAAATCTGTATTTTCATGTAAAATATGGCAGAAAATTTTTGATTAAAGAAACATAGTTTTACAATACAATTTATTGCAATTTAGTAAAATAATAAGATAAATATCATACATTTCATTTTCCAGCAAAGTGTATCTGACTCAACAAAATAGTAACATTTCTCAACTTGTGACTAGTGGAGAGGAGAGGGGAGGGGAGGGTAGGGAGGGGAGGGGAGAGAAGGGAAGAAGAAGAAGAGGGAATGGAGAAGGAGAAAAGAGGGGTAAAGGGAAAAGTGAAAAGGGGAGGAGAAGGCAACGGAAGGGGAAAAAAATGGAAGGAAGAAGGGGAGGGAAGGGAAACGAAAGGCAAAAAAGAAGGGATGGCAAGAGAAGGGAAAGGAAAAGAGGAAAAGAAAAAGGGGTATGGATGGGAAGGGAAAGCAAAAGGAAAAGGGAATGGATCAGAAGGGACGGCAAAGGGGAAAGAAAAGGAAAAGGAAAATTGAAGGGATGGGAAGGAAAAGAAAAATGGAAGATATGGAAAGGAAAAGGGATGGGATGGGAAGGAAACAGGAAAAGGAAAAGGGAAGGGATAGGAAGGGAAGAGAAAGGAAAAGGAAAGGGGAAGGAATGGAAAGAGAAGAGAAAGCGAAAGGAAAATGTAAGAGAAGGGAAAGGGGAAGAGAAAAAGGAAAAGAAAGAGGAAAAGGATGAGGGAGGGGTTGGGAAAGGAAGGGAAAAAGAAATGGAAAAGTGAAGGAATAGGAAGGGAAAGGGAAAGAGAAAGGGAAGGGATGGCAAAAGCAGGGAAAAGGATAAGGGAAAGAATGGGAAGGGAAGGGAAAGGACTGGTTTGAAAGGATACGGAAAAGAGATGGGACGGGAAAGGAAAAGGGGAGAAAAGGGAAAACAAAAGGAAAAGGGAAGGAATGGGAAGAGAATTCGAAACGAAACGGGTAGGGATCAGAAGGGAAGGGAACAACTGTGTAACAAGTCAATGTCATCATCCTCTCAATTTAAGTTTTGATAGCTTCTAGTCTAGAAGCCAAGTGTCATATAAAAGCAGATTACTTGCATGAACTAAGCTATTATCACCCACCAATCCCAATAAATTTTATTCTAAGTACTACCTATTGCAATACGTTGACTACACTGTGTATCATTAATTACTGAAGCCCCAAAGTCTCTCTTCCTATCAATAATTACATTCAGAGATGTTGCTATCATAATTATGTACCCATATCAAAGTAAATCTTTCTCACAAAATTCGATTCGATTTTAAGTACATACATATTTAACACACAATTCTAACGCAGTTACCAACAACACACAGCTCACAAAAGGCTTGTTTCTGTCTTGACTTCCTTTTTTAGTTCTTTAAAAAATGTCTGCTTTTAGGTTATGTGATCACATACTACAATCTCCCGAGTCGTTAAAATGTTTTTCATAATTAGTAAAATATAGCCAGAGAAATATAACAATGGTTAAAAATGTGGTAAAGTTGACCATATCATCCTAAGTGTCAATATTTATAAACATTCAAAGATAAATGTCAAGACAATATGAGGCTTGTGTAAGTTGCATTTCATGAGTACTTTACATGCGTAATAATAGTCTTGGTAATTAAACACGGCAAGATTAAAGTTATCTTTCTATCCACGCAGAGATATGGTACGACACAAAAAAAAATGTTTCGTTATTAATTGTTATGAACAGCTGGCAATGTTGCCAAATATCTTTCATTGCACGAAGTTCGTACCAATGTTTATGCTAGAAATATAAATCATACACATTATGAAATGATAGAAAACAAAGCAGCTGGCCGACACTCACATCTATAGAGGACGCCGTTTATAAAACATGTTTTAATCACTGTAATTACTCTGTGACAAACTTTATTACTACAATACTCACTTATTTATAATTCTGCCTGTCAGCCATGATTGAAAAATAAAACAGCGCGTGGGAATCGTAAGCTATAGTCCAAACGTAGTTATACTTGTGTTCGAGTGTCATTTCATTCAAAAACTCGGAGTTAATTACCTATGACGAGACTATACACTGAAACATCAGCACGCCTAAATATAATACACACGGTTTAGAGGAAACTCGATACTATATATAGCTATTTAATAATAGTCTTATAGTAATGATTCGCTATAAATGGAAGAGAAAATACAGGCGTAAAAAAGAATGCGTAATAGCAATATGGGTTGACGTAGGTAAAAAAAGGATACAAAATATAGAGAACTGTTCGATAGGTCTATAGACAATATAATCATAAATTAACTTGTTCAACACCATAATCTCCCAGAATATGGCGTACCGTCGGTTTTCCATGCTGGCAACCCGGGTTCGAATCCCGACGGGTCCAACTGAAATTTATGGTGGACAAAGACTGTGTTTGGTGGTAGGTTTCGCGGGGTATTCACATTTCCACTACCGGCATTCCACCATTGCTCAACTAAATCACCATCATACAGTATTACATCGCCTGGCTGTTATTGTGGACATTCCTAATGCATTTTGAGAGCTGTAAAATGGGGGACAATATGTTTTTAATTGGTTATTTTAAATGCTTTATCAATTACTATCGTTTTTCGCGTCTGAATGAGATGAAGGTAATAATGCCAGCAAAAGGAATCCAAGGTTACCGAAAGTTACCCAACATTTGTTTTTCATGGGTCGAAAATACCTCAACCAGGTAACTTGTCCCAATCAGGATTTGAATCCGGACTCGCTTGTTTCACAGTCAGGCATGCTAACCGTTACTCCATAGCAATCTTACTCGCGTCCATATCCAACCTCAAGCTACACAGGCCCCCCCCCCCCAGGGTGATGCTAAATGAATAACAATACTGGCATGTATAACAAAAAAAACTATCATGAAAGAAAGTGAGTGAATGTTGATAAAGTATGGAAAGCACTATAATTCACACATTGTAAGAATGCCGTAGCAAGATTCAGAATTCTGACTAGCTATGATTGCTTGGCACATGTGGAAAGAACGAATGTGATGGAATCATACACTATGTATTATGTAATGAAGACTGGAGACATTATGAATGCAGACTTTATTTCTGTATAGTGCTCTAAACAAGGATTGACAAGAGGCAAAAAGACATCTCCAGTCTATACTGGGAAACTAAGAGAAAAATGGTCTAAAAACAAGTTCTTGGGTATAAAAAAATAGAAGAAGAATATTCGAAACGAAAATTAAAAATAAATTCTGTATATAAATTAATTTCTGGGCGGCCGGGTAGCTCAGTTGGTAGAGCAGCTGGCTACAGACTGGAAGGTCCGGGGTTCGATCCCAGGTGGTGACATCTCGTTGCCAAACTTTCAGAACGGCCCTGAGGTTCACTCAGCCTCCTATAAAATTGAGTACCGGGTCTTTCCCGGGGGTAAAAGGCGGTCAGAGCGTGGTGCCGACCACACCACCTCATTCTAGTGCCGAGGTCATGGAAAGCATGGGGCTCTACCTCCATGCCCCCCAAGTGCCTTCATGGCATGTTACGGGGATACCTTTATATAATTAATTTCTTCTAAGCATATAGCTCTGCAGACATACTAGGTTGTTCGTTTCATATATTTGTTCATCTTATGCAAGAAACAAAATAAAAAAAATCGTTACGATAGAGTTCGAGTTTGTTTCCGATTTTTTTCTGATTTCAAACAAACACCTATTATATTCAAAGATAAACCACACATGTTAGGCCAATTGTACAGTGTCCATAGATTTGATAAGAAACGTAAACAATGATATATTACAGTTATATGAACACTAATAAATATAATACTATTATTAAAGAAATTAGTAATAGTCAGACATGTTTCGGAGATGCTTCTCCATCCTCAATGACTATTTACCACGACGGCTGGTTCAGGTGATTGAACCGCGTTGTCAGACTCCTTTAAGCCAAGCAATAACAGGGTTCGATCACCTGAACCAGCCATCGTGGTAAATAGGCACTGAGGATGGAGAAGCATCTCCGAAACATGTCTGACTATTACTAATTTCTTTAATAATTATATTATATTTATTAGTGTTCATATAACTGTAATATATCATTTTTTACGTTTCTTATAAAACACCTATTAATTGTTATTATATTTCACTGCATCTTCCGAGATAAATTTACTCGTAGATAGGTACTGAGTAACTTGATTTTAACTATCTAATGCCAAGTTCTTGGCAATAAAGCCATTAACTCTTTTGCTCTCCAATATAGGAGAGTGAGGTAGCAAACAGTAGGCCTATAACTGTTTTAATGTAGACACTACATCTTTATGTTATGGCGGCATTATCAGTCTCCTAACTGTCCATTGTGCAACTCAAATCAAAAATGGATTTGGAACATCTCAAAATCTGTGCGTCAGTGGCTAACCATGACAATATCTTTGAAAAATATGGCGGCTATATCACCTACACAATCCCCAAACTGTTTGGAGAACCATACTTGACATAGGTTAACGGATCAATAATGACCTAGCTGGGAGGATTGTCAGACAACTCCACCAACCATATCCCCTCTTCGCCACTTAAGGGATGCTTATGCATGTCAGCATGCTGAAATGGCATTTCCTCCATTTTTGATGGAACAGTTATACCGCTGTGACTCGGTCCCCAGAGCCTCATTTGTTTAAAACAGGTTGCGCCACGGGAAGGTGAGGATGGGATTTGAGTAGGAGAGGTTATGGAATGCACGTCACTATTCCTTGCAATTTCAGGTACTGAATATGAACAAAATCCAACCAGTAGTTTAGGAGAAACTGCTTACACATGTATAGAGACAGACAACATGCCTATAACCTATTTTTTCATTATCAGTGACACTGGAAATGTGGAAATCAATTCGTTATATCACGAATGCCCTAGCTAATACTGTACTTGGTATAATGAAGAAATAAAATGAATTGGAAATGGAGAGAAGTATTTGGGAAAGGCTTTTGTTTGAAGACAATCACAATAATGAAAGTGCTACTGGATGGTGCTGATGTGGAATGGGAGTTGGTGGGGATGATGATGGTGGTGGCAATGTGTTAAACAGTTCTTTAGAAATACAGTTTATTTCTCTTTACATTCAGTGTTATATCAAAAATATATGTGGCACACTTAGAGTAAAAGGAGAAAATATATTATAAAATAATTCATGAGGAATGTCACACAAGATCAAATTATTACAAAGATTATAATTGTGTACTTGAGGTTTAAAACGTTGAAATCCACAATTGAAAAGCCCAGTGATTTTTTTTTTCTTTTTTTTCTTTTCCCTCGGTTTTAAGAGGAACTGTTCTTGTAATTATTCACTGGATATTTATCCTTGTAACGTTCCACATGATCTTCCATGTACTTCATTTGCTTCCTGAAAAATGTAAACATATTAAAATTAGTTACATAAATTTATTCTTATATGTATTGTTAATAAACTTAAAACATGTTTCTCCTTCCCTTTATTTTATCCATTTTCCCAAACTACTCCATTCTTCTAACAAATTAGACCCTTTAAGATTTATGATACATATAATCCTTACGAAGATCTCATAAGCAAAAACATTCGAGCATCAACAAAATGATTTACTAAGTTTTCATTAGTATTTACTCGCTTATTAGACGCACTTTTTGTCCCTTTTTTAAGGCAAAAGAAGTATAAGGGAATTCATATATGTGCATATGAAAAATGGAGTAAGGAAATAAAGTTTTTAAAGTTAGGTAACAGAGGTCCAGGTTTCACAGATACATCCCACCATTGGTAAGTGTTTTGTAAATTAATAATTTGGTATTTCTTGAAATTAAGTGTGATTTCAAGAGGCTGCTAGTACTGGACTGGACATCCCTCTTACCCCATGACTAGTCCAGTAAGTGGTCATGGAGAAATGGACATATCCTAGTGATTAAATTATTGAGAAGATTTTATACACACAAACTAATGCAGGGGTTCTCAAACTGTGCATCATCAGTCTTTATCTGGGGCGTCATGGCTATATGGGGAAACTAAACTCTACAAGTATAATGTATAATGAAATGCAACATGCTAATTTTCAGTACATGTACGTACATATTTATTTTATTCTAATGTTGTATCTTTAAATTTAAAAGAATACAAGCTAGTAATGTAAAATACTATTATGTTTAAAAAAATATATCACCAAATCGAATTTGTGTTTTTTTTTTATTTTGGTACAGAGGCGGGGGGGGGGGGGGGGCATAAGAAAAATGTGACATGTGAAAGTTTGAGAACTACTGAACTAATGGTTGTTTATAAATTTTACAGACTAGTATGTTTTCATTGTCTCTAAAAATACACTTACCTAAGCTGATCTGGCATGTCATAGTATACATCATGAAACATTTCCTTCCAATCTGGTTTTAGAACTTTTTCAGCTCTTGCCAGAGCTTTTACCACCTAGTAAAATCAAAAGACATGGCATTAAATTACATACATTTGCTTCTCATACAAACAACATGACAAAAGTCATATTTCTGGTATTAGGGATACTGGAAATCGATTCCATGCAGCAACATAACTGAGCAGCAGCTCAGATAAAATCCCGGCTGACCCTCCATGAATTTATAACTTGTGTTGGGCAAGCCCTAGTCCAGAGAACACAGGGGTACTCCAGTTCCCCTATGATATCCCAACAATTTTTCTTGGAATAACAGTTAGTACATCTGACTGTGAAACTGACAGGCCCGGGTTGAAATTCAGGTTGGGACAAGTTATCTGGTTGAAGTTTTTTTCCGAGGTTTTCCCTCATCCCATTAAGGGCAAATGCTGCATAACTTCCAGCTTTGGACTCTGGACTCATCTCGCTAGCATTATCACCTTCATCTCACTCAGATGCTAGATAACATAGCACTTGATACAGCATCGTAAAATAACTAAAAAAAAAAAAAAAACAATTCTCCACATCATTACAACGGTACTGTAATATATGTTCACCACCTGTGATGCACTCTGCATAGTCTCTGACGAACTAAGTGGTCTATGCTTTCCAGCTATAGTGACTTATATGAGCTATGTTCCTAAAGTCAAGGCGAATAACGACAAATTAAGGGTAACCCTGCTATAGCAAAAAAATTACAATGACAAAATAAAAAATATTATTATTATTACGGCTAGGATTTTGATGACCTATAAATCATGAAAAAATGTCCTAAAACAATGCATTTATGACCTAAAAATCTTTAAAAAATGCCCTAAAAATTATTCTTACATAATTGGCTTAGTAGGAAAAGAGGTTTTGTACTACTTAATATTTAGACAAATTAAACCAAACCCTTTAACTCTATTAAATATGGAATATAATCTAAATTTAACAGAAGAAATACTGAAATCAGAAGTAAACACTGAAATACTAAAACAATTGTCTTTAGAGACAATTAATATTAGATACCCTCCACAAAACTGGCTTCATTTATACACTGACGGATCCTTGATCTCCAGAGAACAAGGTGCCGGTGCAGGTGTTACGTGCTGTCTCTTCTCACTTTATAGATCTCTTGGATATGGAACAACAAGTTTTGATGGAGAAATCATTGCAATAAGTAAAAGTCTCAGGAATCTTCTATGCCACATCAGTAAATTTAAAAATGCAGTTATATTGTCAGACTCCAAAGCAGCTATTCTATCAATAGTCTTTAAACACACACCTTCATCTCAAACAGCAGAAATAACTAAAATGCTCTCTCAATTAATATCACTCAATAAAAGAATTGTATTCCAATGGATACCATCCCATTGTGGAATCCTGGGAAACGAGAATGCGGATGCTTTAGCAAAGAAGGGCAGCACTGCTACTTACAGACCTGTTACTAAATCTACGTATTACTCTGTGAAGAGATTTATTAAATCTACATACTTAGACTTCAACAAACAAAATTTGATAACACAATCCCAAGGGAAAAAATGGAACTCTCTGCATCAAAATCCAAAGTCAATTCCCGATTTACCACGAAAATCATCTGTAGCTGCATTTAGATTGGCAACAGGCCATGATTGTTTGGTCAAACACCTGCATAGATTTGGAATATATCAGTCCCCTAACTGCCGATTGTGCAACTCAAACCAAGAAATGGATTCGGAACACCTAAAAATCTGTGCTTCAGTGGCTGGTCATGGTAATATCTTTGAAAAATATTGGAGTGCAAGAGGTCAAATGACTTTATTGTCAAACGCCTGGCATTAGAAAACAACAACAACAACAACTTAATGTTTAGACTAGTAATTAAATTAAATTCTACGAGTAGTACCAACATTTAAGTTTATTTAATTTTACATAATTTTTTCTAAGTGGTACATTTTAATTAATTATTTTACCTTATGTAATTTCCATGTAGCCCATCACAAGGCCACTCTTACCCAGAATTAGCAGGTATAGAGGAGTCTATATTGAATGGGTGGTTGAGTGTACTACGTTAAAATGGCAATATTTGTGTAGAAAAACGACTAAAATATTATACAAAATAATGGGTATTAGCCATCGGCGTAGCTTGGTTAGTTAAGGCGCTTGCCTGCCAATCCGGAGTTGCACTCGGTCGCGGGTTCAACTCCTGCTTGGGCTGATTATCTGGTTGGGTTTTGCCAGGTTTTTCCCAACTGTAAGACAAATGTCAGGTAATCTATGGCGAATCCTCGGCCTCATCTCGCCAAATATCATATCGCTATCACCAATTCCATCAACACTAAATAACCTCGTAGTTGATACAGCGTCGTTAAATAACCAAGTAAAAAAATTATGGATAGATTATGGGTATTAATGGACAAAATATGTAGACAAATATCAAAGAAAAGAAACATTATTTTATATTAATAATCGGGATTTATGGTCAAAATTAAATGAAAATGCCTCAAAAATGTCCGAATAAAAAAAAAAGATGCTCTTATGAGTTGAAACAGGCAAAAAATGCCCTAACAAATATGTCTTAAAACACTCAGTTTATCACATAATATATAAATACTAAAGCAGCTATGTTTCTGGCTTACTAGAAAAAAGATGCAATTTCATGAAAATCCTAGCCCTAATGATTATTATTATTATTAGTAGTATTATTATTATTATCATTATTATTGTTATTAGGTATAATAATAATAATAATAACAATAATAATAATAATAATGATAATAATCCGTGGTGCCACAGCCCTTGAAGGGTCCAGACTGACCAGCCGGCTGCCTGCCTCACGTTTACATGCCGAAGCAGAGGTGGACGATCATCCAACTAGAATGGAGGTATCATATGATTAGCACGATGATCTCTCCCAGCCATTATAGCTGGCTTTTGCAACCGGATTTCGCTACCTATCGTAGATCCTCAAGTGCATCACGATGCTGGGTGGGCACCAGTCCCATATACTGGCCGAAATTTCATGAGAAAATTTCTTCCCCCATGAGGACTCAAATCAGCACGCATTCCGTAACACCATGGCACAGCATAATAATATTTACGCAATATTAAAATAATCCAACCATTGATTCTTACTATTTTCTTTGTTTCATCCCTCCAACTACGTTCTTCTGAGTTATCCCACCATCCCTTATTCTCCAGATATTGTCGTAATCTGGAGATCGGAGAATCTAAAGAATCCCATTTCTTCACTTCCTCCATTGATCTATAGGCACTGCTGTCATCAGAAGTGCTATGATGTCCAAGCCTGAAACAGCAAATTTGTGATCATCAAAGCAGTCTATTAGTCGAACTTGTAATTGTTTAATTCCCTACTAAAAAAATAACACCTTTCTGAGGTTTAATATACTATTTTCCAATAGAAAATCCTGGAGTCCCTGAAGATTTTCGATATGTAAAGCTTCAAGTAAAATTTGCAGGCCATTTCTTGCCCAAGTCAAAATTGAACTTCACTACTCATTATCTTCATCTATCATTACACTATCAGGGGGTAATGAATGTCATCTTACAGATATCACCATCTCAGAAATGGAATTACATTTTTCTATGCAATAGAAGTATTCCATAAAGATTTTAGTTGACCATGCCTGGACGCAAAAGAAGATAACAACCAAACATCTAATGTAAAATAAGGACTCCCTACTGAATTATTTGAACAGAATACACACAAAAGAAATGGAAACTTTGCTTATGAGGGAAAACTGGAATACTGCACCTGTATGTCATAGCTTCTATTAAGACAGGACGATTTTCTTTAACTGAAAATTCACGAGCGGTCTTGGTGGCATTGTATACCGCAAATATGTCATTCCCATCAACCCGAATAGTTGTTATCCCATAACCTGGACCATGACCGGCAATTCCATCACCTCCATATTGTTCATGAGTGGGTGTTGAGATTGCATAACCATTGTTACGGCTAAAACAATACAAAGAAATTATGTATAGTAGTGGCAAAAAAACCGGACCGACCCTTGTAGCTGATTTCAGAGCCTTGTTCACTCCAGAGCACGATAGACTGGTAACTAAGACTTTCGTGGTTCGAATCCTGCCTGGGAAGGAACCTTCTTTTTTTGTTCCTTATTCAAATTTATTCCCAATACTTTTCGATTGCTGGTAAAATTCATGTTCTGGGAATAATAAGTTAATTAAATAGTAAAATATCGCTGCAATTGAAAAGTATTTGAAATAAATTTGAATAAGGAACAACAAAAGGTTTCCTTCTCAGGCAGGATTCGAACCACGAAAATCTTAGTTACCAGTCTATCGTGCTCTGGAGTGAACAAGGCTCTGAAATCAGCTACAAGGGTTGGTCCAGTTTTTTTTTTGCCACTACCGTACACAAGTAATAAAATTAATTGATTCAGTTACTTATGATACAGTAAAAACAACACTAGAAGACAAGAAACAAATATATATAAATAAAAAAATGAAACAGTAGAAATAAGATTCTGAGAAACACTACAGAATACAGGATGGCTATATCCAGCAAGATTTCAATATTTTTAAATAAGCAGACAAAATAACAAAACACAGAAACAAAATGTGAAAAATAAGCTGATAGCATGACTGAAGGCACACCCCGAAATTAATGATCATTACTGTCTAAAGAATAAATATTGGCAGGACAAAGAAAATATTATTAACTGAATGATGTAACTGCAACATCAAGCCTAATATCTGTGAATGGTGGCAATGGCAGAGGTGATTTACATTTCAACAAAGTTATCATAAAATTATACGACTTCTTAACATGACCACATTCAAGCTTTGTAGGGATGTTTTTAGAACTTTTAAAATGTAATTTCAATTTTATTTTTTTAATTAATTAAAAAAAATCTAAAAATCTTCCTAGATCACCTACAAACCTTTAATCTGGTTCAATCTCTAGTTTAAAATATTGATGTTAAGGGAAAAAAAATGGTTATAGTGATCAATTTAATTGTTCCATAAGAAGTTATTTTTAAGATCAAATACTCCGCTGTCACAACTCCTCCTCTGCTCAAGACAAAATTTTGTAGCTATCTGTACACTATGGTGCATGTTTCATGAGCGCATGGGTACCGTGTTGATAAAAATGTAAATACAGAAAAACCCTCGATATATCGGATTATTAGGGAGGGGCAAAGGGGTGTCTGTTAAATCACGAATTTTTAATGAAGGATCGGTGGAGCAGAGAAAAATTCTCTCCGGCACTGGGATTCGAACCCGGGTTTTCAGCTCTACATGCTTACACTCTATCCACTAAGCCACACCGGATTCCAATTCCGATGCCAGATTGAATCCTCTCAGTTTAAGTTCCACCTCTTAGAGTCCCTTTAGTGGCCAACCCTCATGCACTGTGTCAGAGATGTGTGACAGTGGCACAATGTCCAACACACTATGTGCAGAGGTGCACTCATTACGAGTGACTAAGTGGCTGGGATCCACTGTCACACATCTGTGACAGTGCATGAGGGTTGGCCACTAAAGGGAAACTAAGAGGATTCAATCCGGCATCGGAATTGGAATCCAGTATGGCTTAGTGGATAGAGTGTCTGCACGTAGAGCTGAAAACCCAGAATCGAATCCTAGTGCAGGAGAGAATTTTTCTCCGCTCCATCGATCCTTGATCATATGATAACGCAGAATTCCTGCACGGAAATATATTTATGTACTTCAATATATCGCAATAATACGAATTTTTAAGACAATAATATTTTAAAATATAACACTATAATTTGAATATATAATGAATTAAATACTATTATAGTCACAATCATGCCATGGTATGAAAGAAAAATTTCACAACCTCGAGCGGGAATCGAACCTGCGACTTCCTGGTCTCCGGTCAGGCGCTCTACCACTGAGCTATCAAGTTCGTCTCACGCCAAAGGCTCGGAATTATCCTTTCATACTGGCGACTCTGTTATAGAGTACTGTCCATAGCGTCTGATCTTAGTCAGCACTGCTTATGGGTGGAAAGAAACTTTACAAATGTAATCTTTGCCTGACCGGAGACCAGGAAGTCGCAGGTTCGATTCCCGCTCGAGGTTGTGAAATTTTTCTTTCATACCATGGCATGATTGTGACTATAATAGTATTTAATTCATCAATATGTCACATCAATGGACGTATATACGTCACCAAACATCGTAAGATGAAGATTGAATATATAAATGTTGCATGTACATATCATTTTTCTGATGCCGACATCATAATAATATTAAATTACCACGTCACAAGGAATAATGTAGGTACATTTTTATCTCACTACTTCAGCTGGCGACCAATCATAATGACGACTGCATGACCGAAATCGCATCACTGCATCACAAAGGACTACATTTTATCTCCTTATATGTGTGCTTCCACTGGTGACCATAAATAATAAAAATAATAATAATAACAACAACAACAACAACAATAATAATAATAATAATAATAATAATAATAGTATAATGAATATGTCGGCAAAAAATTGCCTGTAAAATCCGAAGTCCGTTGAATCGAGGATTTGTTGTAATATGAACTTGTGTTTTATGTATTTATATTTTTTGTCTGTTGCTATTGGCAACTTGGACACCACGTACTGCCACTATCACTTCCATCACTAATACTCTGAATATTATTATAAGGTATAACACTAACCAAAAGAATATCGCTGGGCAATTCAGGGTTCCTGCAAAGTTGAAAGCAGCATGTGCGTCACCTTCACTAGCTGCTCCTTCTCCAAAGTAGGTAACGACGCACTGACCATTTTTTGCGAGTTTGTAAGCATATGCTGATCCAACAGCTAAAACACATCGAGCAAATCAATAAATTATTAAGATTTCATTCTAGCAATACACAGACATACTTTTTAAGGTTACAAGATTTTGACATCACGAACCATAAAATTACTCGTAGTTTTTTTTTTTCAAATAGTATTTGACAGATTGCTGTTCTCAACAAGTACAATAATCAAATACATAACTACCTTGAGGTAACTGTGTTGTAAGTGGTGATGAAATTGTTACAAAATTATGAGACTTAGAGCCGTAATGAATTGGCATTTGTCGGCCTTTTCCTTCATCTTCTGCATTACCGAAACACTGATCTATACATTGATCAACTGTAAATCCCCTCCACATTAGCACACCTGTCAACAGAAAGTGAAACAAGACATAACAAATACATGGATAATTACATAGTGTGTACGAAAAATGCCGCCTCAGAACCATACGACGTGGATAGAGCATGTCAAAGTATGTAAAATTAAGATAGGGACACCACTTTCAATTATAAATACTGTATTTTCATGGTAAATGGGGCAAGTAGGTTTTCTACAAATAAATATACTTTACGTAAGTAATTTCATCTAAGTAGCATACTCAATGATCTTTATACTTTCCTTTAATCTCCCTGAAAACCTTCCGTCTTTGTAGCACAGATTAAATAGGTAGAGGAGGGCTGTACATTTTGACCACCTAGGTCCCCAGGCTTGAATCCTAAGGATTTCTTTACGTGGGATCTAATTAAGAAGTTAGTGTACTGAAAGGTACTGGAAAGTACGAAGCAACTCATTGCTAGGCTACACGGAGCCTGTGCTTTAATCACAGAGAATCAGTTTCACAGAGTGACTGAGGATGTACTGCATTTGTTAGGGCTTGTATCAACATGGAAGTTGGACAGTTGGGGCATGTGTTCATGTAAATTGTACGTATGCTGTAATTTGTTTCTCATTCTTTTATTATTTGTATTACCTTAGCATTATCCAGTTGACACTAGTATTTCTTTCACTGGAAGAAGTTCATATAATTCTGTATTATTATTATTATTATTATTATTATTATTATTATTATTATGTGCAAATTCACGATTCCTATTATTCAGTAGCACATTCCAGTAAGAAGTAGAGAATACTATTCGATATGATGCATTAATTTATTTACGTGTGTTCCCACTACAAAGCACATTAGTGAAAGTAATTAATGAAGACAGCAGATCACTATGTATGAACCACATCAGTGTCCTTACTTAGGAGTTGTATGTATATATCTAATGCTCTGAATTTGACAATAAATAAGTCTTCTTCTCGCCTCCTCTATAAATATAGATGGGGTCCTTAAATGATCATTTCTAATTCCCAAAGCAGTCCCTCCCGGAGATCCGAATGTGGAACTTTTTTAACTCCGGAATATTTTGCAATGGGATGCATTTTCATGAGCAATTTGCAACTGGTTTTTAGAAAGAACACCATTGTTTTGTGTTTTTGGCAGTCGTATCATTCTTGAACAACCCCCAATATGATTGGAGGATCTCATTTGCCATTGGTCTATGGATCCTTTGCGCCTAGTCAGGAGGATTCAGAACAAAATCCACTGACCAATTCCTCAACTGCCATAAGAGGACGTTCCTCTATGCCGTGTCAACCCAGCATGAGATTGTTAAGAGAGAAGTAAGATGAAATGCGCATCTCATGATCACCATCATCATCCTTCACGAATTAGGCCTCTGTAGACCTGTTTCGGCCCCATCTAGCAGTCTTCTAAAAGGTCTTCCTGGTCGACGATGTCCTCTAGGTTTATACTGCATCATAATTTTTGGAATTCTTGAATTTTCCATTCTTCTTACATGATCTAGCCAATTGAATTTGTATCTGTTGAGTTTTTCTTCCACTGACTCTACTTCTAATTGTTCTAAAATTTCTTCATTCCTTTTTCGGTCTAAAAGAGTATATCCTGCTGTCCTCCTGAAAAATTTAATTTCCGTTGCTTTGATTCTGATCATGTCTTTTTTCTTTAATGTCCAAATCTCGCTTCCGTATAAAAGGGAGGGTAATGCTAGTGTATTATATATTTTTATTCTTGTAGATTTTTGTACTAATTTAGCTTTTAATGTATTGTTTATTATTCCTATAATTTGTGTAAATGATAGAGAATCAAAACTCCTGCTTAATTTGACGTTAAAAACTGGTCATTAAGTGAATTTCCAGCCAAATAAATAAAGAATTTTTTCAACATTCGCTATAGAGGTTAGTAATCTCCCACAGATACTCTACATTTGAGGTATAATAAATTGTGGCTAGCATCATTCGTTTTGAAATAACGACAGAAAGAAATGTGTTAGTCCTATATAAAACACTCTGTAGAACTCACCAAGGATGAAGAATGAAACTGGCATGATGAATATATTGGAGAAGTAGGAGCACTATGCCTTATGTCGATGTAGATTTTGTTACTCTGATAGTGAAAAATTTGAGAAGAGAAAACTATTATGGATAAAAAAAAAACTCAAATCTAAATATGTCATTTTTTTTAAGTTCAAAAAAGGGGGGGGGGGGGTTTGACCCTGTAACCCTCCTTGCGTACGCCCTTGCCATATTTAAAATAATATCGAATATTACAAAGAATACATTTCCCCTAGCACAAGTAAAAAGTTGAAGGTGAAGATCAGGATATTACCAAAGGGAATGCTGTAAAAAGTATTAAAATTTTCGAATCTTAAGTATCCTCATAAGAGGTAAAAGAATATTATAAGTCTTCTGAATAACATCAATAATATTGTTAAGTATAACAACAGCCTATCTTTAGCCAACTTTATAAGATATATTGTCAGCAAATTGCTGTAAAATGCAAAACAAAAAATAAGCATGATATGCAGAAACTGCAATTACCGAAAGCGTTACAATTCGATCATACACATAAGTGGACATGATTCCTACAAATGACTATTAAAATGATTCCAATGACGAACTTTTCCCATATGCCAAAGACGCCCAAGCTTCCCCTAATGCTGGTAACACACGAGTTCCACTGTAGCAAATGAATAATAATTTAACTATATATATTATTACTTACATTTCCAATATGTAATCATGTTACACCTGACATTTTCATGGTTTTAAATATAGGTAATAAAAAGATATATTCTTTTAATTAATTATTTACCAGTTTCTCGATACTGAGCATAAACTAGATCCTTATCATCAAGTGCTGCTGCACTCCCTATTAATGCAGCCTCTTCTCCAAATGTCGTCATATAGAAAGAAATACGGCCTTGTCGCTGGGATTCGTACAGAATAGTATCCATTGAGTTCAGGAGAATCATGGTGCGGTACATCTTCTCCACCAAGTCTTTCTCCAACTTTGAAAAAAGAAGCAAATTCATCTGTTAATGTAATTTAAATGGTATGCATTCAAAACTAAATGCAACACAGTATATCTATACATAAGAGAATATAGAGCCAGATTTTTTTTAACAAATTCAAAGATAAAATTTTCTGTAGAAAAAAAAAACTGGGTCACAGAGTATACAGGAAACCTACACATACCGATCTATATCTGAATGGACGCCGCCACCACCACCCGGCACAGAAAAGAACGGTCCTTTCGACTCTTCTGCACAGGGCGAGAGGGATTTTGGACAAAGAGAGTCTCCCTTCTGAGATCCGTCACCTACGTAAGATGTTCCAACAGAACAACAACTTCGGCAACAGGGAAATCGGCTTGGCCCTCAGAAGGGCCTTTTCGGACAAACCACCTGCCGAGGAACAAGAGGAGATGGAGGGCATGGCATACATCCTGTTCTACGGCCCCATCTCGGGCAAAATTGGCAGACTGCTAAGAAAACACGGGATTAAGACCATCCATAAGCCGCCCACGAAGATCCAGAACTTGCTGAGACCAGTTAAGGACGACCTTGGTCTTAGGACACCTGGTGTCCACAAAATACCTTGTGAGTGTGGGAAATGCTACATCGGGCAGACGGGACGAACTATTATGGAACGCTGCAAGGAATATCAACGCAGCGTAAGACTATATTACCCCGATAAGTCTACAGTAGCCCAACACAGCCTAGAAACTGGTCACAAGATAGATTTCGGCGCCACCACCATCTTGGACAAGACATCAGGTTACTGGGACTTGGTTATCAAGGAAGCCATCGAAATCCAGCTGGAGGGCAATAATTTCAACAGAGACGGGGGTTTACAGCTGAGTACAGCATGGAAACCTGCCATCAATACGCTTAGACCACCAGCACACGGCAGACAGTCGGGACCAGCAAGTAGCTACTGATTGGCTACCGTGTCCACCAACCAGAATGCACCTGGCGGTTGGGACTAGGAACTAGCTCCTGATTGGCCCGCAGCGGGAAGCCCTACTTTTGCATATATACCGGCTAGACATGGTCCCACATCACTTCATTCCCTGAAGAAGATGGCAGAGCTAGCCGTCGAAAGCTTGGAAGCAAATCTCCAACTCATATGCCTGGGAACCCGAGAAGAGTTTTTCTACATCAAATGCCGGGAAAGCCTCAAGTCATACATAAAATTTTCTGTCGGCAAACTGTTCCCAAACTAAAAATTGTGGCTCTGAACTAATGGAACAAGTACTAGAGTGAATGTATGTGTAGTGTAGGGAATGGGTGAGTATGATGATGAAGATGAAGAAGGGAGAAGGGGAAACCCTGTGCCAGCACGTAATCTACTCCTGTCGAATAGCACCAAGGGGGTCGCCAGGCTTAACATCCTCATCCGACAGATGAATCACTATTAACAGTGACCACAAATCGCTATCAACAGTGACACATGCCTTCTCTTCATATGCACTGCAGAGAGATTTGGGATGTAACCAGGCATATTGGTGCGCAATTTAGTGATTAGAAGTTGTGCACCGCCACCTCTTCTAGTCCCGAAATAGAAATTTTTACAAGAAAATCTCTAACCACGCCGGTAATCGAACCCGGGCCGGCTAGTCTGGAGGCACACGTGCTACCACAGAGCTAACTTGGTGGACTATTTAAAATGTGTAACAGCAAACATCAAAATTGCGACCTAGACATAAACATTCGTTTCTGTCACACAAAACATATGGGATAAAGTCTACAGTCAGACGAAATGAAGTCTGTTTATACATGAATTAATCACACATAACCGCATTAAAATATTCAAAGTATAGGAATTACAAACCTGAGGCTCCTCTGAAGGACTAAGCACACGGCCTTGTCTATCCATGACTCTATAAACTGGGAATCTACTGTATGAATGAGGATGAATTAACTCGAGCCTTTCTGTCCATTGTGACTGAGCTCCGGGAAATATTGGTTTGTCTTCAGTTAGTTCTGCATTCACAGTTGACAAACCACCACTGCACAATGTCTGTAAAAAAATTCAACAACATTTTTATTTTTAAAGTTTATGTAAAATTTTGATAAATAGGAACTATAATGCCACATCTTCATTATACACCTGTACCAATGTAAACCGAAATAACATGAACATATTCAACAAGGTCATTTATAAGGAGGAAGGTGGACTTGAGAATTACGGCAAATTGCATTTTGAAAAAAGCTATAAGAAATAAAACAATACAGCAACTACAGTAATGTAATTACTGTTAATCCTCCAGTTTAATAATGATAATGATAATAATAATAATAATAATAATAATAATAATAATAATAATAATAATAATACGGTAATCTATATTAATAATAAATCTGTAGCCGAAATTTTTCTGGTAATTTTCGATTTTCCAAAAATGATTGGTCCTAACACATATAATTAATCACCCTGAAACCGAAAATCGCTTTTTTGAAATTTTTGTTTGTATGTCTGTCTGTCTGTCTGTATGTTTGTTACCTTTTCACGCGATAGTGGCTGTACGGATTTCGATGAAAATTGGAATATAAATTAAGTTCGTTGTAACTTAGATTTTAGGCTATATGGCATTCAAAATATTTTATTTAAAAGGGGGGTTATAAGGGGGCCTGAATTAAATAAATCGAAATATCTCGCTTATTATTAATTTTTATGAAAAATGTTACATGACAAAAGTTTCTTTAAAAATAATTTGCGATAAGTTTTATTCCTTGAAAAATTTTGATAGGACTGATATTTAATGAGATAAATGAGTTTTAAAATTAAAATAACTGCCATGTAAGGCCGTGTAATGAATTAAAAAACAAATGACTTCGTCTATAAGGGGCCTTGGACAGCAACAATCGAAAGCTATGAAAGATAGCCTACAGAGAATGTTTCTGTGTCTGTATGAAGTAATATCGGAAGCTAAATTAACCGATTTGTATAATTAATTATTAATTCACCATTGGAAAGTGTAGTTTCTCTAGACGGACATAATGCTATAATGTTATTACAGTAACTTCTGAGTGAATCGAGGACAGGTAAGATTAAAATAGCTTCTTATGCACAGAAAACTTGATAGGCTATTCCTATGACCAAATGAGTGGTCTCTGGATCAAAATGATCGCATTTTAATTATGCAAATACAATTTAAATTAAGTAACATAATAAACGATTTATCCTTATATCAAACATGAATGTTCCCTGGATCAAATGTCCTATTTTAATTATGTAATTACTTTATATTTATTTCTAACGGGTGCAGCGGAGCGCACGGGTACGGCTAGCATTAATAATAATAATAATAATAATAATAATAATAATAATAGTAATAATAATGACGACGACCATGACGATGACTATAATAATAATGATAATAATAATGACGATGATAATAATGATAATAATGATGATGATGATAATAATAATAATAATAATATTGTACATGAAAATAACTGCTGATAATAATGATGATGATGATGATGATAATAATAATAATAATAATAATAATAATAATAATAATAATAATAATAATAATAATAATAATATTGTACATGAAAATAACTGCTCTTAATTTCAGATAAGATTCTGCTTCCTCAAATAAATTCACTATACTTGTTTTTTTGAAAGATGGGACATGACAGTTAAGCGGCCGAGCTTGGAACTACAGTGCCATGTTGCCAATATGGACTACCATGCTGCCAGCTGATGGAAGCTAGCAATTGTCGTTAAGGTGGCTGATGTTAAAACATTCATTGACAATTGACGCGAAGGTAAGAAAACAATACAAAAATCGACAGAGAATCAAAGACGAAACGTACCAATGCTAACATTGTGAGCACAATAATTGTCGCCAAGAGAGCTATTGAGCACTCGCCACGTGGGAACTGTAAGTTTGGCAACTCAACCGTTGTTACCATAGCAACAGGCCTACCACGCTATGTGACATTCAGTTGTTTTTCCGATCGCAACGCTCCTGTCATGTCCCATCTTTCAAAAAAACAAGTATAGTTACTGTAGTGTCACGAAATGGAAATAATGTTATCCGTGAGAGATGATGATATTCTTTCCAGACTATAGTGCAGAAAGATAGCAGGAATGCTGGTCCCTTAGGTTTGCCTCACTCTGTACATTCATATGACCACAGCTTAAAAAAATGTTACGATCGCTCATCAGTCACGCAAAATTTTCACTAGTCAACATGGTGGAACTACAGAAGCTGCAATTGAAAAAATCATAATTTTTTTCACTCGTCGCACATGAGCATATGAGTGCTTCTATATTACAAATTGATTAACAAGTCGTGATTCTTTTCATTGGTTTATTTTGCGATGGTTATTTAGCATCTGAGTGAAATAATCATCATCATCATCCTTGCATGTTTTGAACCTAGAGGTCCGTTATGGTCTCTATCCAACATTTGAAGAGTTGATCTAAGGATCTCTTGCCCGTTGGTTAGTAATTTAGGATCTGACGAGGTATTTTGGTAAGGTTCATTCTTCTTGCATGAGATTTCCAATTTCTTGTACAGTTTTGTATATAATCTGTGATTAGTTCAATTTGTAATTCTTTCATGATGTCAGAGTTTCTCTTATGATCTGTTCTGTAGTAGCGTGCTGTACATCTCATAAATTTCATTTCTGAGTGAAGGTGATAATGCAAGTGAAATGAGTCCAGGGTCCAGTGCCAAATGTTACCCAGCATTACGGTATTTTACTCTAATGTGTTGAGAGAAAACTCTGGAAAAAACCTCAACCAAGCAACTTGTCCCAACTCGGGCTTCCTCATTATACTCGGAGGAGTGTATTACTTCACATCAGTAGACAACAGGTGGTAATAATGCCGATATATATCCATAAGATGAAGATAAAATACCAGTAAACAGAAAGAACTTTTTTCTTCAGTTGGTAATTTTAAATCTGGAGACTATTTTTACCAAATTTAAATTTTACAATTACTTACAGATACCTGTATGTTAAAGTTTTGATCATCACAGTTCTTTAAAAAAATAATGCTAAAGTAAACACCCTAAAAAAATTCATCAAGTAGGTCTACGTATTGAGGAGTCCAACGAAGGAAATACAGGGTGATTCAGACCACCCGTCATTTATTTCGGAAACTAAGTTAGTGCATGAAAATTTTCGAGACAAAAATATTTATAACTAAACCACATGTGGACTTTCACTTGAGCTTGATTTCATCAATCAGCTCTAACAGGAAGTAGGCTCAGTGGCGTATCACTTTAAAATTTCAAATGAGAGTCGAGTCAAATAGGGTACCATTTGATAGAGCTTTTCAAAACAAACAACTTTCATAGGAAACGTTTTTATTAATTCCTACTCTGCCAGTCACTGGACCACCCCAAAGTATTAGGAGTCACTGACAGTGTTAGAAGAAGAGTACAGGTGTGTGCTGCTTAGAACGGCAGATAGTTTTAACATTTATAAAAAATTAATGGAATTGTCCAGCCTTTCAGTAACATGTCAACATTAATTGTCTTGTTTATATTTTCATCTTATAACATTTCTCAATATTGATGACATTGTTTTTTTGTACGTTTTCTCATTGAAAGTGTAGGAATTGGTAAAAACGTTTCCTATGAAAGTTGTTTGTTTTGAAGAGCTCTATCAAATGGTACCTTATTTGACACCGACTCCCATTTGAAATTTTAAAGTGATACGCCACTGACTCTACTTCCTGTTAGAGCTGATTGATGAAATCAAGCTCAAGTGAAAGTTCACATGTGGTTTAGTTATAAATATTTTTGTCTCGAAAATTTTCATGCACTAGTTTCCGAAATAAATGACTGTTACGGATGGTCTGAATCACCCTGTATAATATGTGATGAACATTTCTCAAGCTATAAAACACTGCAGTACCAGTTCTTTCTCAAATCGTACTTTCTAGGCCTCTCATTGTTTTAAGTGACAGGCGAGTAGTTCAATTGCTTGTGCAAGTGACTATGGGCTGGTAGGTTCCGAGTTCAATTCTAGGTGGTGGCGAGATCTTTGTCATTATCGAAACTTCAGGAATAGCCCTGGGGTCCACCCAGCCTTCTGTCAAATTACTAGTACTGTACCAGTGCCAGGTCTTCCCAGAGGATAAAAATTCCAATCGGAGCTTGGAACCAACCACACCACTCTATTCTAGTGCTAAAGTCTTAGCATGGAACTGTACATCCATGCGTTCCTCATAACATCTAAAGAGAAATTCTAAATTAATTTTATATCCAAGGTATTTCTTCAGAAGAAGTGAACCAAAGGAGAACTTTTTTTTTAAATTTAATTATCGCCTTCTGTGACGTCTATACATTGGTAAGCACAGGATTTCAGTTTCTGCTTGCAAACACTCCCAATATAATAATACTTGTATGTTCTTCCCTCTTTCATACATCACAAATGAAGCATCAGTAGTCAAACCCAACACACAAATGTATATTCTGTCGAAATACTATCTTGGACAATATTCTGTATCACGGGCTTCATGTTGATGCAGTCCACTAATGCTCTTGCATCACACGTCAAGAAGGAAAACATTTCTATTTAAGCAAATCTGGCTTTCAGGTAGTAGCTCCCTGTAAAGCAGGTTTGAATGATATCAATCGATTCTGGGACCCTTCGCTTAGCACGCGAACATTCTACCGACTGAGCTACCCCAGGAACCATACACTACACCGTCACAATTTTTCCTTTGCATCCACACAACTCAAGTGAGCTGACAAGACGCCAGAACTCAACTATGAGTGCACACAATACTCTGCGTGACTTAAATTGAGGCTTTCTGTTAACGTATCACAGTAACGAATGTACTTAAATTATGGCTTTCTGTTAACATATCACAGTAACGAATGTACTTAATTGAGGCTTTTTCTGTTAACGTATCACAGTAACGAATGTACTTAAATTGAGGCTTTCTATTAACATATTACAGTAACGAATGTACTTAAATTGAGGCTTTCTGTTAACGTATCACAGTAACGAATGTACTTAAATTGTGGCTTTCTATTAACATATCACAGTAACGAATGTACTTAAATTGTGGCTTTCTGTTAACATATCACAGTAACGAATGTACTTAAATTGTGGCTTTCTATTAACATATTACAGTAACGAATGTACTTAAATTGTGGCTTTCTGTTAACATATCACAGTAACGAATGTACTTAAATTGAGGCTTTCTGTTAACGTATCACAGTAACGAATGTACTTAAATTGAGGCTTTCTGTTAACATATCACAGTAACGAATGTACTTAAATTGAGGCTTTCTGTTAACGTATCACAGTAACGAATGTACTTAAATTGTGGCTTTCTGTTAACGTATCACAGTAACAAACAGCGTTCGCGCGCTAAGCGAAGGGTCCCGGGATCGATACCCAGTCCCGGAACAATTTTTCCTTGAAATTATTCAAACCTGCTTTACAGGGAGCTACTACCTGAAAGCCAGATTTGCATAGTACATTCGTTACTGTGATACATTAACAGAAAGCCACAATTTAAGTCACGCAGAGAATTGTGTGCACTCACAGTTGAGTTCTGACGTCTTGTCAGCTCATTTGAGTCGTGTGAATACAAAGGAAAAAGTGTGACGGTGTCGTGTATGGTTCCTAGGGAAGCTCAGTCGGTAGAGCGTTCGCGCGCTAAGCGAAGGGTCCCGGGATCGATACCCGGCCCCGGAACAATTTTTCCTTGAAATTATTCATTTCTATTTAAGTTGAATACACAGTTACATTATTATGTCATAATAAGACACTTTCACACAACGATCTCCGAGAGATCCTGGGAGAAATACTGTAGAATCGAAAAGTTTCACTTCACATACGCTGATTAGTTTACTCTCACACAATTAAACTATCCTACATTATAAAGACTAAACAGACGTCATAATATTCACTGGATTAATTTATTACTTTATCACTAATGTTATCCCTTCCTCTATGCCTACACATAATTCCCTTTC
The DNA here is from genome assembly GCF_040183065.1 of Periplaneta americana. Classification (NCBI taxonomy): domain Eukaryota; kingdom Metazoa; phylum Arthropoda; class Insecta; order Blattodea; family Blattidae; genus Periplaneta; species Periplaneta americana. Next base: position 155,357,257 of record NC_091130.1, read on the forward strand.
TTTAAGTTTTTGACGTTACCTTTCCATTTGAATTTCCCCTGGACCTCTCGAGGTGACAAGATATGAGGAAGATCCGAAATGTAGTAAAGTGTCTGGCATGGATCCGAGGCTGGATGGATGGTTCGAGTCTACCTTAGGTACGGTATTTATAATGAAAAGGTTGTATGTAAATGTACCTTCCGATTACATAAGCATCAGAAAGAGAGAGAATTGGAGAAAAGGGAAGAGATGAGTGAGGGATAAGCAAGAGAGAACTGAATTCGGGAAGAGTAGCTGCAAGTGACATCTAGGAACGATTTTTTTTTTAAATCCAACATCTGGTTCTTTCACTGTCTCACAGATGGCTCCTCTCCTTCACTCTCTCCACTCTGAAAGGTCTTATTGCCTGAATGCTTCTTGTGGTGAGAGAATATGCGACAGTAGTTCACTTCTTTTGAACAATAACCAATACACTAAATTGTAAGTAATTACAGTTAAATATAAAATATATAATATTTAAATAATTAACTACAAACTTAAATCTATGTTTAACTCTCACTTTGAGAGAGGAACAGAGATTAAGGGTGTTTGAGAATAAGGTGCTTAGGAAAATATATGGGGCTATGAGGGATGAAGTTACAGGAGAATGGAGAAAGTTACACAACACAGAACTGCACGCATTGTATTCTTCACCTGACATAATTAGGAACATTAAATCCAGACGTTTGAGATGGGCAGGGTATGTAGCACGTATGGGCGAATCCAGAAATGCATATAGAGTGTTAGTTGGGAGGCCGGAGGGAAAAAGACCTTTAGGGAGGCCGAGATGTAGATGGGAAGATAATATTAAAATGTATTTGAGGGAGGTGCGATATGATGATAGAGAATGGATTAATCTTGCACAGGATAGGGACCAATGGCGGGCTTATGTGAGGGCGGCAATGAACCTCCAGGTTTGTTAAAAGCCAGTAAGTAAGTTAGTTAGTTAATAATAATAATAATAATAATAATAATAATAATAATAATAAACCCTGCAATTTTTTTATAATTCGGATAAGTTAGCGCACGGGAAATTCAGGTGATTTTGAAAGTGGAAATGGTCGAATTTATAAAGTTATTTTTTTATGAAGTTTAATATTTAAGGCTCTATGTTTCAGTCAGCCACGGTAGCATTTTCGTAAAATACGTGTATTTCCCCTGGACCAAAAAATACAATACAATTACCTGAACTTACCGTCCGCCAATTTTTCCTACTTTTGCACTTCATGAGCAAAACGATGACTAATTAAATTCCTGTCAATGGTGAACATATTTGTTAATTTTATTATTTTTTTTTCATTGAACTATTTCGTTAATCACACATTTTAAACATTTTCCTAAACTAGCGCTGAGGTAGTTCGGGCGATTTCGGAAGTGAAACTCGTTGAATTTGTATGGGATTTTTGTGGATATGCAGTTGATCGTATATGCAAGGCATAATAAAAGTCTAAACTAACCAAATCTAACCTGTGACAGATTCGTATATGCAAGGTGTATTAAGCGGAGTACACAGGGAACTACCTCAACGCTAGTTTAGCCTCTTTTTACTATTACGTTTGTGGACAGTAGAACTAATTTCAGTTCAATTGCTGCGAATTTCTGTCAAGATTATTTTTTAATTATTACTTGAATTTCACATTGAAAACTTCTAATTCATATTTTCACTTTGCTATTTTCATGATGAACAGTTGGCAACGGTGACAATTTTAATTCCGGCCATATTTCGACTCACGTAGTAACCGCCACAGCTGATTGCAGCTGCCATGATGCGTTATGTTAAACTAGATTACGAAAAAAACGGAATTTTGAAATAGCAAAGCCATTGTACATCCTATGTTAAAAGGTTAGGAATCTTTCACTTTTACACCTTCCAATAAATAATAATGCTATTGCTTCTGCACAAATTCAAAGAAAACACTTTATTATGCAGTAATTTAACCGCTTCTTTCATTAAAGAACGTGTGTGGCAAATGCCTCGAGCTTAGTCATGTAATTATAGAAAAACAACAACATACCCTTGACGGAATCACGGGATAGCACACGCGGAATTTACCACATAAATACTTCGTACACCTCCTTAAAGCCATTACGTTATAATTTTTATGAAGACTGAAGGTGTGGTGAACTCGTACTACGATATTTTCACAATTGACACAGAGCTGTTCATGCGATGTACTGTCTTGTGCGTTGTTTACATGTTTACAAGTTTACTCTAATATCTGCAACAATGATCAAAGCGGCGCATGATAAGAAGGAATTGAAGGATTTCGATCTGAAATGTTAGCAGTATAATTTATATCACATCTTCACATGCGGAAGCAAGTGAACATAAATCACATTATACTGTACATGCACACAACCATAGCCAACCAGTTTCTGTCCCGTACTCTCGTAATTATCACGAAATTGAAATCAAAAGGAACTGCCAGTTAGCGCAATCTCTTTGAGTCTTTAGTACTAGTTGCCACTCAAAACCCGGCTGTCGTTATTCCAGCGTTTGGTCACAAATAATACAAGTTAGGTAAGCAGTAATATGCTCAAAGCAGGGGGAAGAAGTGATAGACGTGTCTGTGACTCCAGTTCTAGTGCGTTGGCCTTCCATTCAGGCGGCTCGGGTCGATTCCAGACTAGGAATTTGTGGTAGACAAAAACCTACGTTCCAGATTTTTCTTGGGGTACTCCCGTTTCCCTCTATCGTTTCACCAACACTCTACACCTCCCCCTCATTTCATCTAACATCCGCAATAGTAGGCCTAAAGATAGGCTGATGTGAAGTCTGGGGGTGATACGGGTTTCCGATGCTGATATAGGAAGAACTTAAGGCTCCGGGTCCCTGGGGCCTATCAGGCTACTCGTCTGCGAAGCGGGACCTCACTATCAGAGGCTGTGGCAGGATGGCGCACCTGCCAGCGTCGGATTCAGGAATGCCACCCTTTTCACCTGTCGGATTTGGACGATCATCGCATGTAAAGGCGCATAAAGGGCCAAAACGTGCCTAAGTGTATGGACCCGTCCCAGGTCAAGCCCTAGGAAAGCCAAGCCAATCCTATAGGTAGCCTACTCGATTCAGCACTTATTGCATTGATGAAACAGTAAAGCAATGGATTCATACTGCTAATTTAACACTAAAGCGAGTGTTTTTCCTTTTCATTCGGTTTGTTTTCTTTGTGTTTTCTATATGTCTAGGTCAATAAATTGAGTTATTTATTCACTTTTCACGTATCTAATTACTTCAATCTCTTTATGTACGATCGAACCATGTAATGATATAAACCCCTCTTGCTCTGAAGGGAGGTGTCGCAGCCCATGGGTTCCTTAACAAAGACTGTTTGAAGGAGGGTTATCTATCCGATCCCAAAGTTTGTCGGTCTAATTTAAAAACACCCTGTATTTGAATTTTAGTACCCATGTGAATACGTGTAATGCTATAACTGCCAATACTATTATATTGAAAATAGTGGGAATAACTGGATAAGATCATTTATATGAATGTAAATAATTTATGTTTAAAGTAAATTATTGTTTCGTCATGCATTATTCGGAAAAAAAAAAAAACTGAATTTTGTTGGCTGCTGTCAAAGAGTGCTTATCACTGGTGAAAATGAGATCATGTTTCACCTGATTTTCTGACAATCAAAATCGTTTGAGTGCAGCATTTCGCGATGAACGTACTCATTACACCTATTACAAATGTAAACCCCTTCCCTATAGATTGTTAGATATTTCCACGTATATACGTAAAGGAACGAAGATCACTTTACGGTCCAAGAGATTAAATAATTATTATTATTATATATATATATATATATATATATATATATATATATATATATATTTAAATTATGTTATATGTTTATAGGATGTGAACGCTCAGGTTTCTTCCAGTTATTCCTATATTGGTGTAGATTTTCTATTAAGCTAAGAAGGTGGACGGACTTGCCTTCTGATATCTTTATTTCTCATCTTGTATAACACATTAAAATACACATTACTCCTTAAAATTTCATTTCTGCTGCTTCGAACTTTCTTCCTTTTTTTTTTAATGTCCAACAACTGAGAACCGCTTCGTAAAAAGTTAACTTGGTTTTTTTCCGAGTATTCGTATGGCATATTTTTATTACTAATTTTGATTTAATAGGCTATGTTGATTTTTTTGGTTTTGAAATATTTTAGCCCCGATAGTTATTACACATTTCTAGTGTCCTTCCTTCCTGTTTATACTTCTGATTCCCAGTGGCGTAGCGTCAATGTAAGCTAAAAAGCTCAGCTTCCCCAGTTAATAATAATTTCATAATAAACCTGCAGTCTATGGACAAAATTATTTATTAATTTGAATAGAATTTATATTTACGCGTTAAATATTGTGATGCGGCAGCTCAGGATGATTTGTGATGCAGCAGTAAACAAGAAGCCTGCACACACCAGCTTCCAAGCAGACTGGTTTCTTCTGTGTAACCCACCCCGCAGATTTTCCATCCCTTTCTAGCTAAACTATCCTGGTCGCAATTCTCGCAAGAAGCTAGCTTTGACATTGAAAAGAAGTACCGTAGTTTTCGAGTTATCCCTTTTCGTCAGTTGTGTTCAGTTGAAGTGTTAGTGTGCATTGTGGCTGATATAATAAATAATGAGTGAAATAACAGTTCCTGACACCAATTTACTTGAATTTTTACGACAATTCTATTATCAAGACTGACTTACGAACAAAAGTGTGATCTAAAAAACAAATGACCGACTCCCTTGCTGTCAATGAAGGACACAACCAAAACACAGATGCATACTTACGTAATGATACTAATACTGTATCTATTGACCGTTAATATTGTGATTTCTCTGACAGGGAGTGAGCTAATGTTATACGTATACGTGTCTGTTTGTTAGAGATATGTGTAAACCGTGAAATCATATTTTACTACGTACCATTTGAGGTCATGCCTTATTGGTGTTACTTACGATGTTCCAACCAATCTTCGACTGCTGACTTGACATTGACTACTATTTATTTTAAGACTATATTTTTGCAATACGTTTTCTCATATTGCATGAAAGACAACTTGAATTAGCTTCCCCTGCTCAAAATTTCATGCTACGCCACTGCTGATTCCTAAGTGCCATTGGGCTATTTAATACTTTCGAGATGTTATGCAACCAGCTCAAACAGTTCTTGGACGAAACATTTCGCGGGCTGACATGTCAATTCGCTCGTGAGCGAAGAAAAGAACGCACGAACGAAATGTAGAAATGTACAGGTGCTGCGCAAATTGAGGGAGTCAGACAGAAGCAAAGGGGTATAAGTGACATTTCTAAGAGCGTGAGTTAAGTGCATCCAGGGCAAGCTAAAACATTAAAAATTTAATGGCAAAGGTATATATCTTTAAACCACATCACATTCTAAAATTGAAATATAGATTTTCACGGAATTCACGAAATCTTAAATACTTTCAACCATATTTTCTCACAAATAACTTAAGTGCACTTATACCTTTTTGCTTCTGACTTCCTCAATTAACACTTAACCCTGCTTTTCGCGCGTGGCTAATTTCCGTCATCATAAAGTTTCTAATTGGTTATTTAATGACACTATATCAACTACATCATTATTTAGCGTAGATGAATTGTTCATAACGAGAATAGCATAGTTGGTATAGTGCTGGCCTTCTATGCTCGAGATTGCGGATTCGATCCCGGCCGAGGTCGATGGCATTTAAGTGTGTTTAAATGCGACAGGCTCATGTCAGTAGATTTACTGGCATGTAAAAGAACTCCTGCGGGACAAAATTCCGGCATACTGGCGACGCTGATATAGCCTCTGCAGTTGCGAGCTTCGTTAAATAAACCATAATTTAAATTTCATAATGAGATGTTATTTGGCGAGGTGAGGCCGAAGATTTGTCGTAGATTACCTGACATTCGCCTTACGGTTGGAAAAACCTCGACAAATCTCAATCATGTAATCAAACCATGAGGGAATCGAACCCACGCCAGAGCGCAACACGGGTTCACCAGGCAAACCAAATATAGCCATAACCTCACCGGTTGCCCCATAATCATGCCATTCAGGCTTGTTGTTCCTCGGACTGTATAGCTAAATGGGATAGCTTAGCATTGTAGTTTGTTGGCAATACCAGTTGCAGAAAACACAGCCCTGCAATATATATTGACTACACCCTAACTCTGGCTACTAGCAACAGGCATCTATAAAATGAACACCGATCAAAATATCCCTCATTCCTCATGAAAAACAAAAACTGAATGGACTGCAGTGGACTATATTGGACTTTATGTTGTCAGCAAACAGCTGGATATATTAAGATGATTGACTGAGCCGCTATTTTAACATGTACAGTAAATGTAGTGTCGACCTCCTATCTTTGTAAATCCAACTTTAAAATGGTTTCTCTCTTAATTATGTAAATAATGACCTCAATGTTCTCTCAGTATGAGTATGCACTTTTGATTAAACTAACATTCAACAATGCAGCGCAACAACATAGTGCGGCGTATTATATCGCGATGTTTAGGCTAGCCACACCTCCTGCTACTGAGTCGGAGGGAATCGTAACCCTCTCCTCTCCGGCCTTCCATCAAGCTTGCGAGTGCGAGGTCGTCGCGTGTCGTTACGAGGCTTCTGCCAGAAGCCTCTCGCACTGAACTATCTATCCTGGAATGACCGTCAACAGTGAATTTAATGAATGGAAGGATCGGAATGAAGCCAAGTGTTACGATAGCCCTACATCGTTATTATGAAGTTATACTGTTACTACTATTGATGTAATGGAACGACTTAATACCGCGCAAGTACATATGTCGTTATTGCTTTATTTAATTATTTATTTTTGGTCCAGGGAACATATCTTTTTATGTAGGCCTACTTATTTATTTATATACCCTTGTGCCACCAATTAAAAACATGTGTTTTAATTGTTTTTAATTTGCACAGTCGTTGTACATAAGTATTTACGCGGTATTCTGAGGTATAGCGGATATAACTAAATTTTTTGGGGGGGTAGACTAAGCCTCAAAATCCTCTTAAGAACTTCGACACAGATGCATACTTGAACAATAAGAAATAAGAACAGTATATTCATATGGATAAACGTGCTTAAATACTTATATAACATAAGCTATAATTTTGGACTTACATTAGTCAGTTCCTGGTATCGTGTAGATTACGATACAGGTTCCTGCTTTATTTCCCTCCAAATGAAGCCATACAAAGGAATTCTAGAGCCCTCGGCCGAATCTGGACTTGCGATTCTGCAATATAACGATTAGCATTGTTAACCAATCGACTTTTTAAGAGACAAGTTTAAACTTATATATCTTATTCTATTGTATCTTTCATATAGTATATCAATACATTTTTACCTGCAACAAAATCTGGTACATATTTTTTTCCTCAATCTACCTCTTTGTTCTCACGAAGATATACTGTATTATTGTTGGATAATATGAAATTGAACGTTTGAATGTTCCTCTGATTATGTAAACATCGTGAACGATCTGTTCTCTGAATGTAGCTCAAACGATATAATATGTTATATGAAGATGCAATAGTTTGTTTAGTACACTTTACGATGATGTCCCAGGAATTTATTTACTACCGCAATTAAAGCTTTGGAATAGTGAAAACATGAATAGAGTAATTAATAAAAATTAAACAAACGTCCCGCCACAATTTGATCCACGTATCTGACGTATTTCGAGTCACGTGTGACGTCAGCATGCGTTAATTTATGCAGCGCATAGCAACAGTCATTTGTTCGCGCAAAGACTCCCGGGAACTGTGGGACGCCATCTAAAGTTATCATCAGAGAGCAAAAATTGTGACATTATGGCGGAATTTTCAGCGGCATTCAAGGACATTGCTTATTTATAGGTGTAAAAAGGTGTAAATCTAACTTATAGCTTCATTTAAGTTTCTTCCTAAAGTATATTAATTGAAGGTGTACGGACAAGCTTTGGTGTAGACGAAGCGCAATAGTGAATTTCCGTTCAACAGCAGGGGTGGGAAGAGGATTTGGGACGGGGTCCAGCCGATTTCCTTGGCGTAAACAAACTGCAAACGTATGTTATACTTTATTATATACTATTAGTTTTCACATGCGTGTTTGAGTAGTTGGTTTTATTAATACTAGACGTGACTTTTATTGTGGTGTTACGAACTCTTATGAGTAATGTTGACAAATAGTTGTAAGCCTATTATGGCTGAGGACAACATGCTGGAGTACCAACTTTTGAATGATTGATATAACAACAAAGTTATTAATGGTCATAGTAAAATAGATGCTTTGGTTCTTCGGATGAACTTTCAAACAATTTTAGTGATATAAGTACCTTATAAATAATGTTTTATTTATACATGCAATATGTCAGAGTTCAACAATTGACTTCAGAAGTTGAGGTCACTGGCATGATTGCCACAGTTTTATCGTATACTTTGTCGATTAATGTTACACTTTTTTTTTAGGGTTCAGTAAGAATTTCTTCACACTGAAGTTACACATAAGTGTAGGCAGCTTTAAATTGCTGTAATGAGTGCCCCTGCCGTAAAACCAGCTCTTCCCACAGCAGGAGCTCAGGCTCCTAAGGTTGGTTCTGGAGCCCCTCCTGCTACAACTAACAATCCTCCACCTTCTGCCGCTGGAGGACCTAAGATTATACCTACTACAGGTAGCCCTAATAGACCAATTGCACCCCCAAGTGCCAACCACGCTACAGTTGGCTCTATGCCATTGAGCTTAGTGCAAGAACACAAAACTGGCAGTGGCCTTATGCAGCAGCCACCCCAGATTCCTCGAACACCAGAAAAGACCAAGGAACATCCGATGACAACTGCTATGGGAGTCAAACCTACATCAAATGGTGTTGAAGGATCTCCAAACAGACCGACACCGACCTCCCAACTTCCAGTAGATACCAAGAAACTGGAAGAAGGGGCTGTTGCTACAGCTGTAATGAATCACTCTGCAGAGATCGCGACGGTTGCTGCCACACCCCCTCAGCCACAAGGGTTACAAACAGGCCAGGCTACCCAGCATAACCCAGTTGTATCAGGTAAGTTATGCCCACACGGCACTTCGTAAGGCTACTCTTTATCTTTGTTAGAATGCACCAAATATATCTTATGATAATATTTTGCATAATTTAGAAGTGACGGAACAATTTGATCAACGATCGAAGTGAAATAAGGGGCGCGCTTCCGAATAGGGGCAGCGGCATTTTCTCTAAGGTTAGGGCCCAGTTTAGGTGTGTGTGTATTAATCGAAAATTAGGGGCTAGAAAATATTGAGAATAGGACTCATGTTTATAGGACATTTTTTTCGATTAATACACACACACCTAAACTGGGCTCTAACCTTAGGGTAATGCCGCTGCCCCTGTTAGGAAGCGCGCGAAATAAGAATAAGGTTTAATTTAATTTGTTGTATTAAATCAGCTTATAATTGAAGGGGTGAGAATGATATAACCCTAAGCTGCACAGACACAATTTTACGGGTGAGCGTATTGAAGGTTTAGAGTCCAGTGCTATTAGGCATGGTATACGAATTTCTTTGGATGTATACTTACGTAATTTGTTGACTTATTACCGCTATCTTCTTAATATGTGTAAGACTTGAACTTGCACAAAAAAAAAAAAAACAGTTTTGTTAAAAGTGTGGCTTTGAACTAAGTATGTCATTCTCACCCTTCAATTATATTCATGATCCAGAAGTGTGTTTGTTGATGTGAGAAGGAAATACTTCTCGTGATTGGAAAGTGACATAATATAACATATGAAGAGTTCGCGGGAAAAACGAATGTCACATTTCTGTTAAGGATTAATGATCTAATTTAGTCTATAACTGCAAGATGTAGTGCTGTTTCTATAGAAATAAAGGAAAGGATTACTGTATTCGTGGTGATAATTCTCCTTTTTACCATTTTTTCATAAGAACAACATTAAATTTCGTAGTGATCCATTTAATTACATAATGACATCAACCTTAACAAAACTGTGACATTCATCGTTTTTCCCGCGAACTCTTCATATCTATTGTTTGAAATATATTGTAACATATTTTATCTTTTAGTAGTCTTAATGTGAGTTGATATTACACTATAGTACATAGTCAAATCTTGGCAAGCAAATGAATTTTCAAATTTTCCAAATTACTAATTGGACAATGGTTTTTCGAGCTAGACCAGGTTGAAACTACATTATGAACTCGGCAGTGGTGATGATGACCGTGATGATAGTAGTGGTGGTGATAAAACATATTGACACTTACGAAAAGCAGTTTGTTATTTAATTAATGTGAAAGTTAACTGTGAACTCAGTTTTAGCTAGTCTCTAGTTTAGACGAAGATAAATGTTATTTGGTGACATTCAAGAAGTAGCTTACTTATGAAATGTATTACTAAAGAATTTAAAATACGAAGTTTAGTACTGTGAATTCACTATCATTTTTTTCTATAGGATGTAGGCTACATTTCTCTGGTCAGCGGGAGAAGGCATATAAGTCAAAAAGAATAATTTTTCAGGAGAGAATTTCTTTTTAATTTACTCTTAACTGAATATAAGTATAATAATGAAATTCATGTATGTTTCAATTTAAAATAAAAGAAATTTTATGATTCCAAAAATTAGAAAAAAATACTAGATTTATGTGATTAGGTACAACAGAAATCATTGCAATAAGTGAAAGTCTCAGGAATCTTCTATGCCACATCAGTAAATTTAAAAATGCAGTTATATTGTCAGACTCCAAAGCAGCTATTCTATCAATAGTCTCTAAACACACACCTTCATCTCAAACAGCAGAAATAACTAAAATGCTCTTTCAATTAATATCACTCAATAAAAGAATTGTATTCCAATGGAGACCATCCCATTGTGGAATCCTGGGAAACGAGAATGCGGATGCTTTAGCAAAGAAGGGCAGCACTGCTACTTACAGACCTGTTACTAAATCTACGTATTACTCTGTGAAGAGATTTATTAAATCTACATACTTAGACTTCAACAAACAAAATTTCATAACACAATCCCAAGGGAAAAAATGGAACTCTCTGCATCAAAATCCACAGTTAATTCCCGATTTACCATTTAGATTGGCAACAGGCCATGATTGTTTGGCCAAACACCTGCATAGAATTGGAATATATCAGTCCCCTAACTGTCCATTGTGCAACTCACACCAAGAAATGGATTCGGAACACCTCAAAATCTGTGCTTCAGTGGCTGGTCATGATAATATCTTTGAAAAATATTGGAGTGCAAGAGGTCAAATGACTTTATTGTCAAACGCCTGGCATTAGAAAACAACAACAACAACAGAAAAATCGACTTTTTGACTTATGTGCCTTTTCTCGCCGACCAAAGATTTTATATTATTTTAACTTCGCCCAAAGTGTACAGTTTGTGTTACTGTTCTGAGTAATACTAACAATGTTGTATTTTGTATTCTCAAATTATAATACTGTCATAACTGATGAAGGATCCTGCATTGAGAACATTTTCGTACAGTGGTACAGTGTGTATGTTCAAGAAGACTAATCTGTAGATTGTGTATACTGAGGAAAAAAATGTCTGTCATGCTAACTCTTGAAATGCGAAACTTTAGATTAGACTTCTTGGAATATTATCTGGAAGAAAAACTCCCAAAGAAAACACTGTAAAAGCAACTAAACATAAATAGAAGTAGCTTTTACATAGGACATTGGAAGTAGGTACTTGATATATCACATGCTCATAAACAGATGTCGCAAAAGTCAATTTTCTCTTGCACTGTAATATACAGTAGAATCACTCTTAATCAGCACCAAAAGTAGAATAACTCTTCTCATGTTCTCAGCCAGATGAGTTGGAGATTTGCTTCCAAGCTTTCGACAGCTAGCTCTGCCATCTTCATCTGGGAATGAAGTGATGTGGGACCACGTCTAGCCGGTATATATGCAATAGTAGGGCTTCCCGATGCGGGCCAATCAGGAGCTAGTTCCTGGTCCCGACCACCAGGCGCATTCTGGTTGGTGGAGCGGTAGCCAATCAGGAGCTGCTTGGAAGCAAATGTCCAACTCACCTGGCTGAGAACCCGAGAAGAGATATTCTACATCAAACGCCGGGAAAGCTTCATGTCATACATCACAAAAGGGTCAGGCTATTTCTGGATACGAAATTTTTCCGGATAATTGAATAAACACTGGTAGCCTATATACAAAAAAAAAAGTTCCTATTTCATGGTGCCAAATATTGAAACTGCAGCCCTATGAAGCTTATTTCTCTATTACTTGTTCATAACTGAATAAACAAAAACTGTGTGGATTTTCCTTATTAAAACACATCACACAACACAAATAATACACTAATTCTAGGTTCGAATATTCACTGAAATTGATAGTTCGTGCGGACTTCCTAATGTGGCATCACTGACGGTCCGAACATAACTAAATAAACATAAAAACTGTGTGGATTTTCTTTATTAAAACACATCACACAACACAAATAATACACAAATTTTAGGTTCCAATATTCACTGAAAATGAAAGTTTGTACAAACTGGCAGATTTCAACTTTTTTTTTTTTTTTTTTTTTTTTGGCGTAGACAAAAGTGCCGTTGTTTTGGTATTGCCAGTTACAAGGGATTTTACTGTAGTTCACATGTATAGTTCATATGTGTTGCTCAAACTGTTTTATTTTGTTTTCAATAAATTTCGAGACTTACAATCAACTCACAAATAATTACATGATTATCTTTATTAATGACATCAGTTTCATTATTAATTAATATTTTCAGGTCCTCTGGGTGATGCTGAAAATACCAAATTTAGAAAAATCTCATGGCATCAAATGTGGTAGCCAGTCAGTATTGCCACAGCATTCAATCCACTCTTGAAACATATTATTTTAAAACCTAGAAACTCTTTCTTGCCGCTACATTAAAGAGTGGCATGAATGAACGGGATTATTTTTCAGCTAAGACCACAGATGTCTTACAGCATCTCTAAATAAGCTGCTGACGTAACAGTTTCTTAAAAAATAAAGTCCTGTTAATAAATTTCGAAAGTCCTTCCCTGATACAAACACTTCGCATATTGAGCTTCATCTGTGCATAACACTGACTGCCAGAAGTTTAGATCTGCTTCATTACAGATTAACACATAATTGTCTTTGTGAAGTAATTTTGGACGATGCGGTTTGAATTTTGAGTCCTTTGACATTCCCTGCAAGCCCCTTGGGGGTAACCCCGTTTCAATAGATGCCTTTCTTGTTGGCTTACGAAAACTTTATTCAAATACCTGAGCCATCAATTGAATGTGTTCTTCATTACAAGCGGTTTTTGACTGGGTCTGCAATGCTTTCCATTGTTTCAAGTTTTATGTTTCATTTTAGCAAATGTTTGCTGAGTTGCCAACGTTGCATAAGGAGCTCTGAAGTAATTATGAACTTCGGCAGTATATTTGCCATGCTTCCATCACAACTGAAGCATGTACATTTGTTCTATAGTAATACTAGGAAGCGGATTTTTAGGCACTAAAAACGATACTGAATAGGTATAGTTGAATGGGTATCATGTCAGAAGTGTTTTGAGATCTCATTCACAACACTTTGAAATCTAACAGAAGAGAGCTGGCTCACATAAACTGGAGAATTAATCTCGTACAGTTTGCTTGCTATTTGTAAATAACATTTGAGACTGTTCATTTGAACTTACATTTGAAAAGCAAGCATCACCTACTGAAGCCACCCACAAGTCTATGTCAGCAGAATCTCTGACCAATATTAGAGAATGGAGTGAACGTCAATTAAATAGCAAACATGGTTTTGCATCATTCACTGCAATTGACTAATGCTTACACTTTCAAACCCAGCAGTTTTATTTATATGGTTCTATTTTATAACTAGTCCCGCGCCGTGGCGTCGCGGTCTAAGGCATCCTGCCTAGGACTCGTGTTACAGAATGCGCACTGGTTCGAGTCCTCATGGGGGAAGAAATTTTCTCATGAAATTTCGGCCAGTGTATGGGACCGGTGCCCACCCAGCATTGTGATGCACTTGGGGAGCTACGATAGGTAGCGAAATCCGGTTGCGAATGCCAGCTATAGCAGCTGGGGGATCATCGTGCTAACCACACGATACCTCCATTCTGGTTGGATGATCGTCCACCTCTGCTTCGACATGTGGGCGTGAGGCCAGCAGCCGGCTGGTCGGTCTAGGCCCTTCACTGGCTGTAGCACCACGGATTATTATTATTATATTTTGTAACTATAGCGAGTTGGAGTATTAGTTTTTAGTACATAAAATCTGCTCCCTAGTAATGAATGTCATTGCAAATACAGAAGTTGCGCAAACAGTTCACTTACGGCTTACCATGGTCATGTAGTTTGCGTGTATATGATAGAATAGTAATATGCGTTACAAGAGCGGTATGTTGAAGTTTTCATGTTTGAGGAAAAGTTTTAAAAAGCGAAACGTAGTTGAGCTTTTTTAATTTCCGAGAATTGAAAGAAAACATACCGCTCGTGTATCGTACATTATTTTGTGCGAAGATCGTTTATTACATACCTGAAAGAGGAATTTCTAATTAGTTGCAATGAAATCTCCATCTTGGTTTCTGTTCAATGACTGCAAATTTGCAAAACAAAAATATCTATCTTCAACATTGTTGCTTTAAAATGTTTTCTGTGTTTACTATACTCCAGCAGGCCGTGATATACGTGTCCCTTTTTTTTTTCCCCCAGTCTATGATGAGTCTGGAATCTTGAAGATTTTTCACGGCTTCCTTAATGTTATTTGCATCACGAATGCAGTAACTTTAGTGGAGTTGTAGAGTTTACTTAATTTTTGCAAATATTTAAAAACAATAATTAACAGTGCAATTTAGGTGAAATTGCAGTGGTAAGTTTCCAATTTATAATTATTACTATATTGAACGTCTCTAAAAATAATATGTTAAAAGCCTAAAACAGTAAAATGAATATGTCACTTAAGCGGTAAGAAGAGGGAAATTGTTGTGTGTGTTAGGTTGGGAATACTGAATGTGGAATTTTAGACTTTCCGCGTATTGGTTCTGTGCAGAAACCAAGCAAATACGCACGATCTCAACCAAAACTAATAACATTGGGGCAGCACAAATGTAATAATTTTATATTTCATTGCTTTAGGCACACAACCAAGTCCAATGAAACCTCAGTCAGCTCCTGTGTCTGCTGCTGCAACAAATCATTCGACACTTCTCAGTGTTACCAACAAGCTGGAGGGAACGGCGGTTGAAGTGAAGACATCTGTGGCGACAAGTGCCGCGCAGTCAGCTGAGCCTCCGCCTCCCACTGTGCCGCCGGCACCCACAACTGTTCCTCCTGCTCCAGCTTCCATTCAACAACAACCTCAACTCCAGCAGCAGCAGCCACCAACTCCACAGCAGCAGCATCAGCCTCAGCTACCGCCGCCACCACAACCGCAACCACTGCCACAGCAGCAAACTCCACCGGCACTTCCTCAGCAACAGACACAACAGCAGCAGCAACAGCAGCCACCACAACAGCAGCAGCAGCCACAGCAGGCTCCACCCCCTCCTGCAGCAGCAGCAGCTCCAGCAGTGCTGGCGCAAACAACGGCACCACAGCAGCAGCAGCAGCAACCTCAACAACAGCCAGTACCACCTGCATCATTGCCCCCTCAGCAGCAGCAGCAGGCACCAGTACTGGCACCTCAGCAGGAACCAGCACCTGTCAAGCCAACTCTTAGCTTGGCAGACAAACCCAGGACAGATGCAGTGAAACCTGAGTTCAAGGTGGCAACACCTCCCAGGAATAGCAAGAGGAAAAGGGAAGTGAAGGTAATATTTGCATGTACTCAATCAGTTTTAATTTTATCTTGGTTATTACACTTTTACTACATCACACTACTTTTGACCAATAAAATGGTATGAAAGAACGTCTTTCAACCAGTCATGGCTGCTTATCGCACAATTTTATCGCGTCCCTAGCATTTGTTTAATTTTATCGCATCCCTAGCATTTGTTTAATTTTATCGCGTCCCTAGCATTTGTTTAATTTTATTGCTTTCCTAGCATTTGTTTATTTTTATCGTGTTCCTAGCATTTGTTTAACTGTATCGCATTCCTAGCATTTGTCTATTTTTGTCGCGTCCCTAGCATTTGTTTAATAAAACGGTATGAAAGAACTTCTTTCAACCAGTCATGGCTGCTTATCGCACAATTTTATCGCGTCCCTAGCATTTGTTTAATTTTATCGCGTCCCTAGCATTTGTTTATTTTTATCGTGTTCCTAGCATTTGTTTAATTTTATCGCATTCCTAGCATTTGTTTATTTTTATCGCGTCTCTAGCATTTGTTTAATTTTATCGCGTCCCTGGCATTTGTTAAATTTTATCGCGTCCCTAGCATTTGTTTAATTTTATTGCGTCCCTTGCATTTGTTTAATTTTATCGCGTTCCTAGCATTTGTTTATTTTTATCGCGTCCCTAGCATTTGTTTAATTTTATTGCGTCCCTAGCATTTGTTTAATTTTATTGCGTCCCTAGCATTTGTTTAATTTTATCGCGTTCCTAGCATTTGTTTAATTTTATTGCGTCCCTAGCATTTGTTTATTTTTATCGCGTCCTTAGCATTTGTTTAATTTTATCGAGTTCCTAGCATTTGTTTATTTTTATCACTACCCTAGCATTTGTTTCTTTGTTTGCCAACATTTCAAACTGCACTGGTCTGGATGTCAAAAAACAGAAAATTACAAACCATTCCAGTCGATGCACAGCAGTTTCAAATATGACTGGCATTGGCATTCAGGAACAAGAATTAATAAAGATCACTGGTCATAGCTATGCATCTTCCCTGAAACCCTATTTACAAATAAATGAAGAGCACCATTCGGAAATCCTGAATAAGTTGAGGGATACACCATGTACATCAACGAGTTCCACTTCTTTTAAGCACACTTCTAATATATAACACTAACACCAACCACTAAAACATTCAAATTTGAAAATTGCACTTTCAATAATTGTTTCTTTTAAAATTATTCATGTTTATTTTTTATGTCATCATCGTTAATTAAAACTTTTCTTGTTTATTTCATCATCCCTAATTAAAACTTTTCTAACACTTGTTCATATTATTTAGGTTATGTTAGAGCTTCTCCTATATGATATTATGAATAGTCACATATCAGAGATTGTTTAATAGCCTACTAAGATTTATTGAAATTCATCTGTCAAGTGACATTGATTACTGGGATCTGGATAATTGAAGTGGAATGCAACTGTTTTAATAAAAATGAAACTGTATCAACAAAGCCTTCTTGACTAGTAACCGTCCACAGAGTTCAATGAAGATTCCATAGTTGGCACAACTGATAACAAGAAAATAGTTAATCATAACACACTACTGCCATCTAGCGTAATGTTGAGATGGTACAATAATACATTTGAAGACAGTTATATTTTCGTAAGTCAATATTTTATTGTATTGGAATACTTTGTTACTTCTAATCTTTATATACTTTCTTCTAATCGTGTAATAGTCAATTAAATCCCACTCGAGTTTTAATTTTCTCTAGATAAATCAAAACCTCTAGTGAGATTGCTGTTGATAATTCTTATAGCCTATATGCAAGTTCAGTAGTAGAAAGAGAAAGTACTTCTTAAAAAGGACTACCTACTAAACTTGAAAGTATTGAAGTTATGTTGCATGCCATTAGCTTTTCTTACTCGAATTCTGGTAATGGAAATGGACTTCGTTAAGATTTTATTGCTGTTGTAAATGTAATTGTTTCTGGTTATGCTCCGGCAGTTGGATGCTCTCTCTCCATTTGCTGCTTTGCATCCCAGGCACTAGGGTAGATGGTGGATATTCGTGGTGGAGTTCTTATCCTTGCACAGTATGCAATGTGATGAGCAGCCAGGCAGTCATGCCAGTGTATGATTTGAATAGTGCAACTTGCTTTCCTGGGAAGATCCGGAATTATTTCTGTGGTTTTTTTTTTTTTTTAGTAAAATATTCCATTGTTTATTGTCGCTTTCCTTTGGAATTCTTCATGGACTCTCTCTTTTATGGATTTCTGGATGAGTAGTTTTGATGAATGGGTGTGTTCGAACCCTTCTTTGATAAGTAGTATGTAATTTTTTCTTGCTGTTATATTAATGAAAGTTCAGTTGATTGAGGGAAAACCTAGGAAAAAAACTACAACCAGGTAACTTGTCCCAACCAGGATTTGAACCTGGGCCCTCTCATTTCAAGCCAGACATGCTGTTACGCCGCAGCAGTGGACAGTTCGGATGTTAGTTACTTAGTAGAAAGGAGAAAAAGCATAATTTCGAGGGAAAAATTGTTCCGGGGCCGGGCATCGAACCCGGGACCTTTGGTTTAACGTACCAATGCTCTACCAACTGAACTACCCGGGAACTCTACCCAACACCGGTCCAATTTTTCCCTCTATATCCACAGATCTCAAAGTGGGCTGACAACCGTCAAGCAACCAACTTCGAGTGGACACTAACTCCGTGTGACTTAAATTGTGGTACGTTAAACCAAAGGTTCCGGGTTCGATGCCCGGCCTCGGAACAATTTTTCCCTCGAAATTATTATAATTTTTTTTTTAATCCAATGCCACCAGGTTGTCTTTTCGACATTTCTGGTCTTCTCTCCTGGCCGTGGCTTAATTGTAACCCACTTCTGAGGTTGGGGCGCCTGGAAGGCAGAGTTATTACATTACCCCGATGATGTGATAGGATGATTATGATAATGTGGTGCCAGGAGAGGTCTTAAATCTAAACTTAACCTAAATTCCAGACGATGGACAAACACAGGAATAATCCCCTTTAAGGAAAAATTCCTGTGCTCTAACCGGGAATCGAACCCGAGACCTCATGAACTATAGCCAGAAGCTCTGACCACTAGACCATGAGGCTGGTCTCCCTCGAAATTATTCAAATCAACTTTATGGGGAGTTATACCTGAAATCTTGATTTGCTTAATACACGTCACTGTTCGTTAATAGAATACAATTTAAGTCACACGGAGTTAGTGTGCACTCGAAGTTGGTTGCTTGACGGTTGTCAGCCCACTTTGAGGTCTGTGGAAAAATTGGATTGGTGTCGGGTAGAGTTCCCGGGTAGCTCAGTTGGTAGAGCCTTGGTACATTAAACCAAAGGTCCGGGTTCGATGCCCGGCCCTGGAACAATTTTTCCCTCGAAATTATTCAAATCAACTTTACAGGGAGTTATACCTGAAAGCTTAATTTGGAGAAAAAGCATGTTAAGAATACAGATATATCTACTGTATGTATAGGGTGCTTCAGAGCACCTGTATCACCCCTTTTTCACGAATAGTAGGTGACTGGGTATTTACTGAAAAATTTTGTTACCAAAACCTATATAAAAGAATCAATTGTTGGTACTTTCATTTTGCAGGACAAACCCGAGGTAGGGTTATTGGGTAACTGGAGTCAACTTCGAATTTTCAAATGAGAACCTAGGTCGTGTAAGGTATCTTTGGATAGAACTTTTATAAAGAAACAACTTTTACTAAAACTTTTTTTTTTGTAACTTTCAAAGAAAAAAATAAGTTATAAATATGTTATCTCAGTTATTGTGATATATGCAAATCTCATTCTCACACAACACTCTTCATAGTTGCTGAAAATGTCCACCACTCCATACTAAACAATGCTATTATCTCTTTCTTATGTTCTGGATTGCTAGGGCACTGCTGAGAGATCCACAGTCTACTTTAATTCTTTCTTTCATGCCTTCCCTTGTTATTGGACGATTTCTTAATTTGCCCCCACAAAAAGGAGCAATTTGGACATAGTCAGGAGATTGGGCTGGCCAAGCTATCAGTCTTTCTTGTCCAATCCACCATCGCATTTTTCGTTCTAGTCACATAGAGATCTTTCATTGGGTGAGGGGTTAATTCTCTGTGTCAACCTGTTAATGTTTTGTAAGTTCCCGGATCACAGTTCTGCTCTGTCTGTAGAAGTCATGAGTGTAAGATCTTAATTTCTATTCTTCAATCTAGGATCATGATTTTATTTACATATCAAATTAAGTTTGCTAAGAACTTCAATTGTTTTGAAAACTCATTGTCCATGACCGGACATGAACATATGAACTTCTGATCTAATGGCAGATATTATAACCATGACTAATTAGACTGTTACTCTGAACATACAGGAAAATCATTTGTTGAATTTTAGATACATTTTGTTCAGACTGGGAATCAGTCTTTATAACATGTTATGAGATTTCATTGGTTCATTTTTTTTAGAATGAATTATTGTAGAGTTAACATTTGTCACTTTAAGACCTGTCCATTGGAGCTGTACTTCCAAGCAGGCATGACCTGTTAACATTCTCAATTTGGAAATTGTTGTTTCCTTGTCAATCTAACTGCCGTTTTCTTTTTTTGAAGCTAAATTTGGATTCTTCGAAACTGTTAGCAAAGCTTTCTTTTTGTTCTTGCTGGATATTGTTTTTTACTTAACACAGGTGTAGTTCGTTTTTATCTGTCCCAATTTCCCAGCAGGACATTGCCCTTTAAGGCAGACTAATTTTATTTGTTGCTTTTACTATAATAGATAGATTGTAGTAATGTATTTAAGTCAATTTGTAATGAAAGTATATTTTTGATCGTTTTCAGCCATCAGCAGAAGTAGCAAAGACACCAGCTTCAGAACAGGATGATCGTAAATCTAAGAGAGTCAGAACCCAGACTCAGCCTTATCAGAGCCCCCTCCCAGAAATATACATTACCAAGTTTAAGACACTCATGAAGTCGCCTGATGACAAACTAATCGTTTTCTACAAGTGAGTACATGTAGACTTATTCCTAGATTACAGAGGCAGTTCGTGGTGTAATTGCAGTTAACTTATATCTATAAATTTTACATTTAAAAAATGACTTTCAAATCAAGAAACAAATTTAACCCTGACAGAAAGAAATACAGTAGCGTGCAAATTAATCTGAACACAACATATTTTTACATTTTCTGTCATTGTTGGCCTCAGCTGCTCATACCGCTTTAATTGACTCTGTAGTACGTGTAATTCCATTGTTGAAGGTCTGTCATTATTTTTTTTATAATATGTGACATTTTGCCTGTCGTTTTGTACTTATAAGCATTTCAGTTGTATTGAAGACTTAATACTGCAATCCTGTGTACATTCTGTCGTCTTCACCAATGGATACAACTCCACGAAAACGGTCTAAAATTATAACATTAGCAGAGCATTCTTCTATGACACAGAGGCAAGTTGCTGCAGAATGTCACATCGGTTTGGCTACTGTTAATTCGATCATAAAACGATACAGGGAGACTGGATCCATCACATCCCAGAAAAAAGGAAACTGTGGCCAGAAAAGGAAGACTTCACCTGCAGATGATCGTTTAATTGTCAGGAAAAGTAAATTAAATCCTAGACTAACTGCTGTCGACTTAACCCGCGAGTTAATGGCTACCACTGGGGCGAATATTCACGTCACAACAGTGCGGCGTAGGCTTTTGGAAGCTGGACGAAGGGCTCGTGAGCCTATTAAGAAGCAACTGCTAACCCCTGTTATGTGCAGAAAACACTTAATGTGGGCAAAATTACACCAACACTGGACAGTGAATGACTGGAAGAATGTACTTTTTTCCGATGAGTCTCATTTCGAGGTCCACGGCCACCGTGTTTCTTACATATGGAAAGGATCCGAAAAAGTAACAGCAGCTCATCTCCAACTAGCACCCAAATACCCCCCTAAAGTAATGTTTTACACATGAAAGGCCTGGAGCATTAATACCTATCAAGGGAATGATGAATTCTGACAAATATATTCACTTATTGGAAACCAGAATCGTACCCCAGCTGCAAAAATCATTTCCGGATGGCAGAAGTGTGTTCCAACAAGACCTGGCACCATGCCATACGTCTCGAAAAACTACAGAATTCTTCAACAAGAAGAATATTCAGGTACTTCCCTGACCAGGCAACTCACCCGACATCAACCCCATTGAGAACTTGTGGTCGATTTGCAAAAAAAGAATGCAAAAAATGGATTGTTCTACAAAGGAGAAGATGATTTCTGCCCTCATTGGTGTATGGTTTCGTGATGAAGAAATGAAGAATATTTGTGGGAAATTAGTGGAATCCATGCCAAATCGTCTCAGAGCTGTTATTAGGAACAAGGGAGGCCACATAGATTACTGAGGTATGTCTTAGATCCTTTTTTTATCCCGTTTGAGTGTTTTTGCATATGTATTGCGTTGTTCGGATTAATTTGTACGCCACTGTAAATAATGGAATATGAGGAGGGAAGTTCCTTTTTTACTGTGAAATTACGAATAAAACATAACTATGTACAAGATCAGCTGTTAATGAAGTTATATAAACAATTAAAATCCCAACTAATAATTTTCTTATTACCTCTGATTGAGGTTCTGGCTGGTATGTACATCTATTACCAGGCAGTACATCTCACTTGACGATATGTGTCAGAGGAAGAACTATTGTTTGTATGCATCTGAAGTCTGACTAGTGTAATATGTAGCTAGTCGGTGATGTATGCAGTGGAAGGGAAAAGAACTGGTCACCCTGGTGTTTCAATTAAAATGATTTAATGAAGGTGGTGGTAAAAACTGCCACTGGTAGATTTATTCATTTAAAGTGCCAGTATGGACACTGATTCCACATTTCATTTTATACTCTTGGATCGTGTCAAATGACTTCTCTATTTCTGGTTGCATTTAAACTGATAGGTATACAGTATGTCATATGTTTAAATTGGTTGGTTAGTGTGTGTTTCTTGATGAAGCCATCTCCTGTCTTGCAAGAGTGAACAAAGTTAGTAACCAGATGAACAGTCTCGCAGATCAGTAAGTGGTCACCATCTATAAGTAGAGTCTTTCATTCAAAAAGGAAACACAATTCATGTTCATTATTTGTAATTTATTTGCTTTCCCGGGGGTAAAAGGCGGTCAGAGCGTGGTGCCGACCACACCACCTCATTCTAGTGCCGAGGTCACGGAAAGCATGGGGCTCTACCTCCATGCCCCCCAAGTGCCTTCATGGCATGTTACGGGGATACCTTTACTTTGCTTTACACAGGAGAGCACTCAATAACTAAGTTATTGGCTCTTCTTAACAGATAGCAGTTTTCAATTTATGCACCTAGTACACTGTACATGTTATCATTGGGTTGCATTACACATAAACTCTTATGAAATTAAAAGAAACATAGAAGAGCTTATTTTATTATATAATGACCCTTTTCATAAAAGAAGTAAGATTTTTTTCAAAACTATATTGGACAGCTTTTTTCACTATTGCTTGTGAGACTTTTTTATTTGGTTCACTTTGAGTTCTTTCTTCAGGACATACGAACTTGATACTAGATGAATGTAGTGATTTTCTTTTGGTGTAAAGCTAGCATCGAGTTGTAAAGTCACTAAAGGAAATGTATGGATATGCATTAGGCAGAATTTATAACAAAGCATGTTATTTGCATGTGGAATTAAAGAGGTTGTATATATTATCTCGCATACTCTATAGTTTTTGATACCACTTCAGCAAAACTACAGTATCTACATACTTGTATATATATTTTCAAAGAAAATGTATTGCTTAATAGATACATCCTGGGCAATTTACTGTACCACTATTCTCTTACACCTCACTGACAAATTGAAGACTGACATTACATATATTATCAGTGCCTATCAAAAGGACATAAAGGACATTATCGGTTACACTAATGCAGCGTTTCTCAAACTTTTTAGAAGTGGGGACCACTTTTTAAGTCAGAACAGTTCCGCTGACCACCTTACACTTGTTCCCTTCGAAAGAAAATTTATCATTTTTGTAGCATAATTTAATATCAGCATATTTGTATTTTTAAACAGAATTAATTAATTAAAATTAATTTAATTCCATTAATTTTATATTATTAACTAATTAAGTTAATGTTATTAGAAGAATTTTTTTTTTTTAATTCAAAGCTATTAGAGTTTGGATAATCTTTAATTTATTAACTAAACAAAATAAATAAATGTTGGTACTCACATTAATGAGATGGATAAGCCTGCCAATTCTTGCACAGTTGTTATAATATAACAATAATATATTATATAATATATTATATTTGGATGTATGCTGGTAAGCTTAAGTCGGAGATCGTCACATACATTGAGTCGATGTCGGTAGTTTATTTTTATTAGAGTTAGTGATGAAAACCCTTCCGCTTGAAATTTCACTTTAAGTCCAGTGTCATTCGAGAGTTCAATTAACTGTTCTCTTTCACTCAATGAAAGTTTGTTAGTTTCAATATCGCAATGAAAGGGATCACGAACCCATGAAAATTCATCATATTTACTTGGAAAATAAGTTTCAAATTGTGATCTCAGAGTTTAAAAATGCGAACATAGTATGTCACTGCATAATTCTTTTCCAATAACGAAATAATTTTCAACCAAAAAAGATTCTAGGGCTAGAAATAGTGGACAAATCCTCTGTTTTACGCAACTGACCCACAAACCAAGTTTTCTCTCGAACCTCTATATTTTCTCATGCGTATTAAGAACAGTCAAAGAATTACCTTATAGACAGAGAATTAGTTCGATTAGTTTTGAGAATACATCTGAAAGCTATGCCAATGTACTTACCCACATGTCATCAACTGATGTGCAGGAAAAAGATGGCGAGAAGAGATGGCTTTAAATCCCTCTTTTGTTGCTGAGAGTAGAGTGGGAAGTCGGTAGACGAGTAGGGTAATAAATTTAATAAAATGTCAGTGGGTACTAGGAGAAAAAGTGAAAGGCAATTGTTGACATGTGTCATTTTCAAACTCAGAGATTTTCAACTATAGTGTGATATGCAATTCGTTTGAATTTTATTTTTTCTTCTATCCTTTTTGAAGGACCACAAGGGTAGACCTCGAGGACCACAGGTGGTCCGCGGACCATAGTTTGAGAAACGCTGCACTAATGCACTCTCTGTTGAAATATAACTGAAACATCTGAGAGACTGCACAGGAGTCAACTCGGGTGCATTAGCATTTCAGTCCATGTGTTGGGCATGAAGCTGAATTGACCCACGGTGTATTATGTACTACTGCTTAGAATGACCATGCAAACATACTAGCAAAACTTTGTCTAGAATTTGGTTATATTATTCCAAAAATACACAACTCTACCTACAACTTCCATCAGATTTCTCAACCACTTTTAGGGGCTGCATATATTGAACACTATTAATTAATATTTTCTTTTTTTCTACAACAGGAACGAATTTCTTGCAGTTCGCAATCAGGAAGGCAGCTTCTACATTTGTCAGGCAATGCAGAATATCTACAAGAGTAGTCCTCGTATCCGAATACGGTGGTTATCACAAGAGAAGAAAGACAACAAACCATCTGATGTTTATATTCCGGATTTCTATGATGCTACAGGTCAGGTTACTTTCAAAATGTTTAAAAACTAGCCATACCCGTGCAGTTCGCTGCACTTGTTAGAAATAAATATAAAGTAATTACATAATTAAAATAGGGCATTTGGTCCAGGGAACACATATTCTCCTTTGTTGTGTGCAAGGCCGCCTTAAATAACGGAGTCATTTGTTTTCATTTCATTATAGCATGTTAGTCTGAGGTGGCAGTGATAAAATGTATTGTTACTTTAAAACTATTGTATCTCGTTAAATATCAGTCCTATTAAATTTTGCATAGAATGAAACTTATCAGAAATCGTTTTTAAAGAAACTTTTGTTATGTAACATTTTCATGAAAATCGATAATAAGCGAGATATTTCGATTTAATTTAGGCCCCCTTATAACCCCTGTTTTAAATAAAGTATTTTGAATGCCATATAGCCTAAAATCTAAGTTGGAACGAACTTAACTTATATTCCAATTTTCATAGAAATCCGGTCAGCCATTATTGCGTGAAAAGGTAACAAACATTCAGACTGACATACTAATAAAGATTTCAAAAATGCGATTTTCTCTCTTAGGATGGTTAATTATAGGCTACATGTTAACACCAATTATTTTTGGAAAAGCGAAAATTACCACAAAAATTTCGGTTACAGATTTATTATTATTATTATTATTATTATTATTATTATTATTATTATTATTATAGATGAGTAAGGTGACTTATGACTTACATATGTGAAATTAGTAATCTGTAACCTCTGAAGAGTATAAATTTGAGACAGTTTTTGAAATTTTATTGTGACTATTACACTCTTACTACGTCATACTACTTTTGACCAATAAAACGGTACAAAAGGACGTATTTCAACCAATCATGGCTGCTTATCGCACAATTTTATCGCGTTCCTAGCATTTGTTTAATTTTATCGCGTCCCTAGCATTTGTTTCTTTGTTTGCCAACGTTTGAAACTGCGCTGGTCTGGACGTCAAAAATATATATAAAATTACAAATCACTCCAGTCGATGCACAGCAGTTTCAAATATGACTCACATTGGCATTCAAGAACAAGAATTAATAAAAATCACTGATCATACCTATGCATCTTCTGAAATCCGATTTACAAATAAATGAAGAGCACCATTCGGAAATCCTGAATAAGTTGAATACACCATGTAGGCCTAAATCAACGAGTTCCACTTTTATTATGCACACGTCCCATATAACATCAATTGAACCACCAACCACATTCAAATTTGAAAATTGTACATTCAATAATTATTCCTTTTAAAATTATTCATTCGGAAATTCTGAATAAGTTGAATACACCATGTAGGCCTAAATCAACGAGTTCCACTTCTATTACGCACACGTCCAATATAACATCAATTGAACCACCTACCACATTCAAATTTGAAAATTGTACATTCAATAATTATTCCTTTTAAAATTATTCATGTTTATTTTTTATGTCATCGTCGTTAATTAAAACTTTTCTAACACTTGTGTATATTAGTCAGGTTATGTTATAGCTTCTGCTCTGAGAGGATAAAAAGAACTTCTGCTACATGATATTATGGATAGTCACGTATCAGAGATTGTTTAATATTAAGATTTATTGAATAGTAATCATTACAGTGTCTGTATAAAGACACTACTGCCATCTAGCATGCATCTAGCGTAATATTTGTAATGTTGAGATGGTACAGTAATACATTTGAAGACAGTTGTATTTTCGTAAGTCAATTAATATTTTGTTGTATTGGAGTACTTCGTTACTTCTAATCTTTATATACTTTCTTCTAATCGTATAATAGTCAATTAAATCCCATTCGAGTTTTGATTTTCTCTAGATAAATCTGCTCGTGTTCCACTCGCAGATTTATCGATAAAATCAAAACGTCTAGTGAGATTACTGTTGATAAAATTCAGATTCTTTTGCTAGTTATACAGGTATTACCATCAGAAAGGCTTAACTTGCTGGTATATGCTTTTGTTTATGGTATAGGTCATTCTTTTTATATGTCTCAGTGCAGTGAAAACTCTACTTACTTACTGGCTTTTAAGGAATCCGGAGGTTCATTGCCGCCCTCACATAAGCCCGCCATTGGTCCCTATCCTGAGCAAGATTAATCCAGTCTCTACCATCATATCCCACCTCCCTCAAATCCATTTTAATATTATCCTCCCATCTACGTCTCGCCTCCCCAAAAACTCTACAGTATATTAATCCCATTTGTATAATTTTCTTGGCTATAGCATTCAGTTTCCTTTTTAATCTAATGGTGGGTCCCCCCCCCCCTCCTTCCAATGCCACCGGGTTGTCATTTGACATCTCTGGTCTCTCCTGGCAATGGCTTATTTGTAACCCACTTCTGAGGTTGGGGCGCCTGGAAGGCGGAGTTATGCTGCCCCGATGATAGGATGATTATGAATTGCCAGGAGAGG
Organism: Periplaneta americana; assembly: GCF_040183065.1. Lineage (NCBI taxonomy): Eukaryota > Metazoa > Arthropoda > Insecta > Blattodea > Blattidae > Periplaneta > Periplaneta americana. Next base: position 155,385,124 of record NC_091130.1, read on the forward strand.
TTTTAAACCTAAGTCTAATCTAATTTCCAGACCATGAAGGAACACAGACACTTTCCCCTTTAAGGAAAAATTCCTGTGTTCTGTTTGGAATCGAACCCGGGACCTCATGAAATGTAGTCAGAAAAACTGACCACTAAGCCCATGAGGCTGGTCGAAGTGTGTATTTTACTTCACGTCATTCATTTAAGTATTCCCTTCTGTTAGCAACACACCAAAATTGTATTTTTTTTTTTTTGCCACCATAGGCATTGTAGGCCTACACTGCATCATCTGAAGCAAACTACAATGCAGTGCCTAATTTTATTATTATTATTATTATTATTATTATTATTATTATTATTATTATTAATGTAGGATTGGTGGAATGCTGGTAAGAGAAATGGAAATAACCCACAAAAAATGTACCACCACAAATTCCACTAAGACCTGCTGAGATTTGAACTTTGGTTACCAACGTGGAGAGCTGAAGAGCTGATGCTCTAACCTTTTGGCTAACGTGCCCCTCATTCCGTGTTTACTAATCTAATTTCCCTCTATAACAAACAACTCATATTAATCTATGAACAAAATATTTTATAAAAATATAAAGCTTTCTGTATTATTTTTAGGTCTGTGTATTTAGATGATTTTTCTTACTGCTTCTGAGAGAACAGTCTTTTTATGTTAAGTCAGTATTTTATTACTTTAAATTTATTTGACTACCACCGTAATTGATGCATTCAACTGTTTCCTCTGCAATGCACTGCCTGCTTTTAAGGAGGTACACTTTTCTTCTTCTCTTTCTTCCACCCTCACCCTTGTAGGACTAAACTTGACTCAGTCCAGACATTCGAAAATGAACCTTAAGAACTACACTTGACCAGTGGAGGAATTAATTGAACACACTATGTGTAATCTTAGTGTGAAACTTGGACTCTCACTCTGGGAGAGGAACATAGGTTAAGGGTGTTTGAGAATAAGGTGCTTAGGAAAATATTTGGGGCTAAGCGGGATGAAGTTACAGGAGAATAGAGAAAGTTACACAACACAGAACTGCACGCATTGTATTCTTCATCTAACATAATTAGGAACTTAAAATCCAGACGTTTGAGATGGGCAGGGCATGTAGCACGTATGGGCGAATCCAGAAATGCATATAGAGTGTTAGTTGGGAGACTGGAGGGAAAAAGATCTTTAGGGAGGCCGAGACGTAGATGGGAGGATAATATTAAAATGGATTTGAGGGAGGTGGGGTGTGATGATAAGAGACTGGATTAATCTTGCACAGGATAGGGACCGATGGCGGGCTTATGTGAGGGCGGCAATGAACCTTCGGGTTCCTTAAAAGCCATTTGTAAGCAAGTAAGTAAGTAAGCATGTGTAATCTTAGTTTATTCGAAATTTAGTCTGCATATTGAATGTTAGAAACATTAGGAGTAATATGAAAACATTATTCTACATTTTCAAAGCCATGTTTTTCCGATAGTCAAGTATATTAATTATATTAATGGATAAAGGTAGTCATGAACTTATCTTTTTTTTTCTTCATAACTGACTACCTTTGTTCATTAATATGATTGTACATGATAATGCTACTTGCGTATAATAAAGCTTGTCATTCATCCATAGTGTTCTGCCCAAGGACAGGTCTTTCGCTTCAAACCTAGCCTTCTCCAATCTTTCCTAATTTCTGCCTTCCTTTTAGTTTCTGCGTACAATCCATATATCTTAATGTCGTCTATCATCCGATACCTTCTTCTGCCCTGAACTTTTCTCCCGTTCACCATTCCTTCCAGTACATCCTTCAGTAGGCAGTTTCTTCTCAGCCAGTGACCCAACCAATTTCTTTTTCTCTTCATGATCAGTTTCAGCTTTATTCTTTCTTCACCCACTTTTTCTAGCATAGCCTCATTTCTTATTCTGTCTGTCCATTTCACATGCTCCATTCTTCTCCATATCCACATTTCAAATGCTCCCCCCCCCCCCCCAGAGATCTGCATAAAATGCTTCTTTCTCTGTTAGAAGTTTCCTTTGCCATTGCTATCCTCCTCCTGACTTCCAGGCAGCAGTCCGAAGCTATCTACTTTGTTCTACCACCTCACTTAGAATTTGCACATTTACATTCTTCATTTTTCTTACAATAACCGTGGTCTTCGTCTTGTTTGCATTTATCTTTATCCCATACTGCTCACATCTGTCATTTAGCTTCCGTAACATATCCTTTGATATCATCTCCTGTTCTGCTAACAACGCCATATCATCAGCAAATCTCATGAGTTTTATTCTTCTTCCTCCTCCTATCACACCTTTCATGTTCTGAAAACAGTTCGTCATTAAATCCTCCAAGTAGATGTTGAACAGGGTAGGTAATAAAGGGCATTCTTGTCGTGTTGTCATGCAAGTTTCAAAAATATAATCAATCTGTTTGCTTAATAATATGATATATGATATATTTCGTCACAGCACTTCTTTACATGTAATGGTGTACCTCACATTTCTGTATCTGGTGCCACCATTAACATATTATTACAATAACACATTATTTGCAGTACACGTCTACACAAATACTCCCAATTACACAATGTACCTTTTTTGTTATTTGGTCAATCTCCGCTTCTGTATTTCTCCTACATTTCATTTGCTATTCTCTATTTGTTCATTAATCCTAATATATCTAATATTATATACTCCTTTCACACCCCCTTTTTCCTCTAACAACTATTCACTAAAATCTCAATTTCAAGCTTAATAATATTGTAAATTTAATTCAACTCAACAATAGGATTTTATTCTTCCAACAATAATTCCTTTCTACAATTCACCTTAAACGTTCTCGTCAACAATAGAATTTTCACTCAACACAGTATTCGTTATAGCACTCCACTGACGGCAATGACAATTTACTTGGACTATTACGAACAACAATGAACTGTTAATCTTAACTAATATTTACAAAGCACTATTTACAAATCAGAACTATCAGTTCACAGTTCTTCTAGCTCAGTCACTCGAGTTCACAGTATCTCGAACCACAGACCTTCAGAGACAGTTCACTGTACTCGAACTCAGGTCCCTCCAACTGCGGTCCACTGCACTCGAACTCAGGCCTTCGGATGCTGATACAGTTGTGGACGCACACTCGAGTTGAACTCCGGTACACAAGACTGGCTTGCTTGCTCTGGCTTTCTCACTGACTGGCTGACTAATCAACTGAAAACTGCTCGAGTTCGCTGGCGTTTCTTCTTTTATAATCACAGCGACGTAGCCTCGAAAGTTTGACGCGTCTCCAGAGATTGCACTCCAGAGAAATCCAGAGCCCTCTCCTCTCTACCAGCACCAGATGCGCACGCACTCTCGTCGCGTTGACGTAATACACCCCCTCTCTTCTCTCCGCCGCGTGCCGTCCCAAAGTGCTCCGTGCGATCTTCTCTCTTGCGGGACGCTGGTCGTGAGTTCGAATCTCCCGTCGCTGTCACAATATACATTGTAATATTGTTTCTTAAAAATAAAAAAGAAGAGACTGTTGTTTCTGCTGGCAGTTTATAATGCATTCTTCGTCAGATTTGACTTTGTTTTAAAATATTTTGAAAAGTATTGTCAAAAAAAATTGTAGTAGTGCAGTAAACCTTTGAATTACGAGTAAATTGGTTTGCAATGAGGAAACATTTTTGTGAAAAAACTCAAAATACAGTAAAGTAATTTGTTTTGCACTATTGTATTGAATTTTACCTAAATTGAGGACCGTTTTTGCAAAACTTGCTAACTGCAAAATTTGCAAAATTGAGATTTTGTTGGATTCGTTAATATAAGGCAGGCCTCTACATGATGTTCAAAGCGTCTTAGTAAAATTGGGTTATTTTTCTTCATTGTAGTGTGTCAAAGTGTGATCGTTTTTTCAAAACTTGCTTTCTCCTATAAGTGAGACATACAGCAAAACTTGCTTACTATAGTGTTTTGTCTCTCCTGTAAAATTTAGTTTTTTCAGTTACCAAGTTTTGCAAAAACGGTCCTCAATTATACTGTATTTTATATCAATAAAAGGTTATGAAACGAATTAATCTGACTTTGCATTATTTTTATGGAGAAAGTCGCTTTGATATGCAAGTGTTTTGGATTAAGAGTACATTACGTACCGAATTATTCTCGTAATCCAAGGTTTTACTGCACTGGTTTCATTTCGCCACAAAAAGAAAAAAAAAGAATAATGTGGACAGTGACAATCTGAGTACATTTGTGCAGCAGATCTTCATAGTAATGAAAGGACAGCCTGATATTTTTATATACTTACAGGTGTGAACTAGTATTTAAAGCTCTAGTACATTTTATTCCTATGTCATATCGTTTGTTCTGTTTAGATTTTGACTGCATTCTTACAAATCTGGAACTGAAGAGGTTGGATAAGAACAAATACCAGCTTCCAGAAGAAGAACGAGAAAGAACGCAAAGTATTCTCAAACGTGCTCTCGATGTAGAAAAGGGTGTGTCAGAGAAGCCTCCGGTCACGGAAGAACATCC